>NC_058133.1:342942310-343068527 GCF_016433145.1 Gracilinanus agilis | reverse complement strand
TCTCTCTCTCTGTCTGTCTGTCTCTCTGTCTCTCTCCGTGTCTCTCTATCTCTCTCTGTCTCTGTCTCTCTCTGTCTCTCTGTCTCTCTCCCTCTCTCTCTGTCTCTCTGCATGTCTCTCTCTATTTCTCTCTATCTCTCTCTGTTTCTCTCTGTCTCTCCCTGTCTCTCTGTCTTTCTTTCTCTGTCTCTCTCTGTCTTTCTCTTTCTCTCTCTCCCTCCCTTTCTCTGTCTCTGTCTCTTTCTCTGTCTCTCTCTGTGTCTCTCTCTTCTCTGTGTCTCTCTTTCTCTGTGTCTCTCTGTCTCTGTCTCTGTCTCTCTGTCTCTGTCTCTCTCTGTCTCTTTCTCTCTCTCTCTCTCTCTCTCTCTCTCTCTCTCTCTCTCTCTCTCTCTCTCTCTCTCTCTCTCTCTCTCTGACAGTACTAGGTACAACATATGTGCAAAATAAAAGCCATCATCATTGAAGCCTGATAAAGCTTGGAAAGTTGGATGAAATTCAAGAGAAATAGGAATATCCAACAGAATTTCTGAGGTTTGCTTTTCCAAAGTTTGTGGAGAATCTTAGATTCCCTTCATGTTCCTTCCTAAAATGATTTCTGTTGCACAAAATGAAACATTTTAAACTCATAGACTTACAAATGGGAAAATACAGCACAAGTAGAGGTAGCCCAGTGTGGTGATAAGAACACTAGTTTAAGATTTGTATTCTAGTCCCGTACCTAGCACTTTAATACTCAGGAAGTCACTTAGCTTTTTTAGTACTCTGTTTTCCACAAATGTACAATGAAGATATTAATTCCAGCTCTAACTAGCCCTGATAAAGTTATTTAGCATCTCCAGTTTTCAATTTCCCCAACTTTAAGTGAGGAGGTTAATACCAGTTCTTCACAGGGTTGTTGTGTGAATCAAATGGGATCATGGATATACCAGTATTTGGGTAAGTCAGGCCCTAACTATAATTATTTGTTACTACCAGTTTATAACACAAAGAGCAATGGACTGGATGTCAGAAAACCAGGGATTTAACTCCATTTCTTTTGATAACT
Source organism: Gracilinanus agilis (assembly GCF_016433145.1). Lineage (NCBI taxonomy): Eukaryota > Metazoa > Chordata > Mammalia > Didelphimorphia > Didelphidae > Gracilinanus > Gracilinanus agilis. The sequence continues at coordinate 343,067,482 of NC_058133.1, read as the reverse complement.
AGTTCTATGACCTTGAGTAATAAAAATAATAGCTAAAATTTATATAACATTTTAAAGTTTGCAAAGCACTTTGTCATATATGATCTCATTTTGATCTTTATAATGACTCTGTGGATATAGGGTATATTATCATCTCCATTTTACAGATAAGGTGATATACCAATAGATGCAAAGGGAAAACCCCCAAGGGGGAACAGCAAATAAGCATATGCAGCAAGATTTGAATTCACTTCTTCCTGATCCCACGTCCAGTGTTCTGTCTACCATATTACCTGGCAACCTCTATCTCTTCACCTCCTTTGGCTTCACTTTCCTCAAATGGAAAATAAGTGGGTTGAATTAAATCATCCCCACATCTTTTCTTCTCTGAGATTCTGAAGCCCTTAGAAATATTGACTTTTGGTTCTGCATCTGAATTTATCGTTCTAAAGGAAAAGACTGTTTCCCCCTTTTAAAAATAACTTGAGACTTTAATTCCACCATCAATCAAAAAACCCAAAACAAGCATCAGAGAGCTGGAGTGGAATGTTTGATATTAATCTCTGGGGATATATTTTACTGGCCCCATTTTGTTGGAAGCTGAAAGTCTTATGTTGGGCATTCAACTCCAGATTCTCTGGGGAGTTGACAAACAGTTCTCCCATGAAATAATACAGCTGAATATAGCTTTCCAGTGGGTTAATCTATTCTCTGGATGCTGAAATAATACATGGTACACTTTTAGCAGAGAGAACATTCAGAAAGATGTAATTATGATAGCTCTTCCTGGAATAAAGATAAATGGCAATTTAGTCAGTCAACAAGCACTTATTCATAGATCTAGAGCTGGAAAGGATTTCAGAAACCAATTGGTCTCTTTTATATATATAAGGAAACTGAGGCCCAGGGAGATTAAATGGTTTGCTCAAAGTTACATTGGTAGTAAGCATCGGAAGGAGAATTTCTGCTCAAACCTTTTGAGTCTCAGAGCTAATGCTTTCACCACTGGGCCAATCTACCTGCCATTTAGGTGCCTGTCATGTAGTTGGCACTGGAGCTACAAATTCAAAAGCTTAATGGAAATATACATAGGTGACACTCATTAAAAAAGCTCCTAATTTAAAAAAAACAATAAAGTAAGACTTTTATTCTTTTTAAAAATTCCTTGTTCTCTGACCCCGTAACAACTCTGAGACAGAAGGACAAGGGCTAGGCAAATGGGGTTAAGTGATTTGCACAGAGACACAGCGAGGAAGTGGTCTGAGGCCAGATTTGAATCCAGGTCCTCCTGGCTCCAGGCCTGACACTCTATCTGTCATGCCACCTATCTGCCCCAAAACTGTTTTACTCTTAAAAGTGCTTGAGGCTTGTCTTAACTATGATTCTTTCATAAGAAGATAATTTTTGAGCATAGGTTATAAAACAAAAGTGTTACTTCGTGGAGTCAACATTGTATTATCTAGTCTATAGATGACCCAGATTATGTCTTCTTTTCTTCTTCTCCACTCCTGTTGTCTGCCTTTAAAGCAATTAATTTCCTCTTACAGTTTTTTCTAGCAGTTACCCAAAAGGTAGACCAAAGCAGACAATACATTTCTAGAACTACTATCCATAAAATCACTAACTTAATTCAACAAGGATTTATTAAACATCTATTATATATAGCACCATGCTAGGCATTAGAGGAAATAGAGAATATAAATAAGGCAGAATCCCTGCCTCCTATATAAGCTTACATTTTAGCAAATGGATACGACACATCTATAAAAGTAATGATAGTACCTAAGTACATATATGGGCAATGTGAGATCTAACTATGGAAAGGTCACAGAGCTATTTTTTAAAATTTGTAATTATCAAAAGAACTGGATGGGAAGGTAATAAATAAAGAGGGCATTGTAGGCATAGGGAACAGGATGTGTTATTTTCTAGAAAAATGAAAACATTCAGTAGGGACAGGTGAGAAGTCTATGAGAGATGACAAATAGCCTAGTTTGTTTGAAATACATAGCACATGCAGCTACAAATAGAAATGGGAGATGAGAGTCCATTTTCTTTCTTTTTTTTAAACCCTTACCTTCCATCTTAGGAACAATACTGTGCATTGGTTCCAAGGCAGAAGAGCAATGAGGGTTAAGCCATAGGGGCTAAGTGACTTGCCCAAGGTTGCACTGCTGGGTAGTGTCTAAGAACCTCCCATCTCTAGGCTTGGCTCTCAATACACTGAGCTACCCAGCTGCCCTGAGAGTCCATTTTCAACAGAAGAGATGGGGCAAAGGCAAAGAGATGGGAGAAAGAAGATTAAGGCTGGAGAACAAATAGAAAATCCCTTTGGACATGGAAAAGCTAGCTTAAAATTACATGAAGACTTTTGGAACACCTTTTAGTGTATGTACATAAAAAGGAGATATCAGAGTTAAAAAGTCCAAAAAGGTAGGTTGAAACCAAACCAAGGGAGGCATACTGCCATGGGTCTTAGTTTAGAACTCTCTTTCATGCCAGGAAGCCACAGGACCTAGGTCACTTGCTCCTGGATTCTTCATTGATGCTCTTTCCTCTAATTTTCTTAGATTCCCTAGACACTTGCAAATGAATCCCCTATGAAGGGAAGGCAATAGATTTTTCTTTACTCTCTTTCCCCATAATAAGGGAGAGGGTTTGGGAGGAAATGTAATGAGTTCATCTTTAGACCTGTTGAGTTTAAGATATCTATGGGATATCCAGTTTGAGATATTCAAGAGGCAGTTAAAGATTCAAGGCTAGAAGTCAATAGAAAGATTAGGACTAGATAAGTAAATCTGAGAAATATCACTATAAAGAGAATAATTGAATTTAGGCCTGTGGAAACACATAAAACAAATGTGTTCTCAACTAAAATAATATTTGTGTGTATGTGTGTGTGCTAGGTCTGTATAAGAACCAACTTGTTATGACCTAAGTTGCATGTCTTCAAACCAGTGGGAAAATTAGATTTAAAAGTGTATGGAAGGGGACAGCTAGGTGGCTCAGTGGATTGAGAGCCAGGCCCAGACATGGGAGGTCCTGGGTTCAAATCTCAGACACTTCCTAGCTGTGTGACTCTGGGCAAATCACTTAACCCTCATTGTCTAGCCCTTACCACTTCTTCTGCCTTGGAACCAATATACAGTTATTCATTCTAATATAGAAGGTAAGGGTTTAAAAAAAAGTGGATAAAGGCTAATGAGTTCATCATGAAAAATAGTAGAGAGGGAGAAAAGGCCCAGAAAAGAGCTATATGGGATAGCAATGGTTAGAAGATGTCACTAGCAAAGAAGACTGAGGATTGGACAAATAATTTGGAGAGTAAAGAGAGAGTAGTAGCAAAGTAAAGAGAAGAAAGGAAAAAAGGGTGATTGGCATTGTCAGAAGCTGCAGAAAGATAAAGAAGGATGAGGAGTAAGGAAAGACTAGTAGGTTTAGAAATTAAGAAATTGTTAGTGGGGCAACTAGGTGGCTCAGTGGATTGAGAGCCAGGTCTAGAAACAGAAGGTCCTGGATTCAAATCTGGTCTCAGAAACTTCCTACCTGAGTGATCCTTAAGCCTCATTTCTTGGCCCTTACCACTCTATTGTCTAGGAACCAATACATAGTATCAGTTCTAAAGTGGAAGGTAAGGGTTAAAAAAAAATACCTAACCTAGCCTGAAGTGATTTCCCCTTCATTTAAATGAACACATTTTGTGCCTTTCATTTCACTTTTGTAGCTTTCACATTCTATTTTATATTATAATTATTTTATATTATAATAATAAGTTGGTGTTCCTTTCTGACTTGGACATGTCAGAACCTTTAGAATTGATAGCATAGAACCTCTTCTATCTAGGTTACCCAATTGGGTGACTACGGAATAAAATGCATTATATAGTTCTGACTTGACTGTCAGAAATGTGGCTTTTGATTTCTCATCATGAGAGAGAAACCAACCATTTCACACAAGAGACTCTGCTTTGGAGATCACAGCCAGACCTCTGAATAAGTCACAACAGATCTCTGAGTGGGGCTGAGAAGGTTCCTCGGAATGAAGACCATGAAAGACCTCTCTGTTCCAGGTTGGGAAGAGACCCAAAGTTTACCTGCCACTAGAAGAACTCACTGGAGGGAGAGATGATGTGCCATCTGCTGTCAGCTACTGAACTAAACTTATGGTTCAAAGGAGAGTTGAACTTGGAACAGAGCTGAGCTGCTGCTCTATTTAAATGCTCCATTCAGTAAATTTAGGCTTCAGAGAAAACAACTGTTTAGATCTTTACTTTTGACTCCTTGGGAAGTAGCTATGTGGCCCATGGGACCTTGTGTCAGAAAGAACTGAGTTCAAATATGACCTTTAATACTTCCTAGTTGTGACCCTGAGGCAAGACATTTGATGCCTGGCTGCTTGTTTTCTCATCTATGAAATGGGAATAATAGCACCTCCCTCCCAGAATTGTTGTGAGAAAAAATGAGGTAATATGTGTAAAGAGCTTTGCAAACTTTAAAATACCTACCTGATAACTATTACCTGCAAAATGAACCAAATCCTCGCTTACTTAAGTTAGCTTCCATCTCAGAATAAATTCTAAATATTGGTTCCATGACAATAAAGGGGTATGGGCAAGGCATTGGGGTTAAGTGCCTTACCCAAGGTCACATAATTAGGATCTCCCATCTCCAGGCTAGGCTCTCTATGTACTAGGCCACATCACTGTCCCTAGGTACTTTCTCTGATGATAACCATTCACTGATGGTTATATGCGTTTTCTCCTACTATCAAGAAAACAATATGAATACAATTTTCCCATTGGTTTGAAGACATATAGTTTAGGCCACATTGAGTAGTGTCATATAAAGTCAAAGTCCAGTGCGCACACACAAATATTTTAGTTAAGAACACATTTGCTTTATATAGTTCTAAAGAACTAAATTTATATATCCTTCAAAATATGAGGCAATCAACTGAAAGCTACTTATCGTGAGAGTTGGGTTTTTTTTAATAGAAAAGACTTCAGGCAACTCTAGACAGAGGAAAATACTGTGGGAAGCCTACTGACTGTGCATTTAGGATCTACATTTTGATTCCCAATTTACAAACTTTGCTTCTGTTATTGATCTTGTGAAAATTATAAGTCTCTTTGGGCCTCAATTTCTTCATTTGTCAAATAAAGACATTGGGCATAAGAATCTTTAAAAAGATCCCAACCAGTTCATAATCTATAATCCCTTAATCTTAGTTCCTAGGTATTATATAAACATTTTTTCTCTAAGAAGCTTGGTCTAGAACAGTGATTATCAAACTTTTTAGGCTCAGAATCTCCTTATAACCTTAAACATTATTGAGGCCCCCCCCAAAAGCTTTTGTTTATATGATTTATATCTATTGATATTTAACATATTCAGAATTAAAATGACTTGGTATATTATTATTATTAAAATAGTTTTTAACTCATAGATCTTCTAAAAGCTTCTTGGGGACCCCCAGAGATCCCCAGACCACTCTTTGAGATCTGTTGGTTTGGAAATTTGGTGCTATTTAGGAACTCTTTCTTTGGGTCCAAGAAGCTTGGTCCCAGAATTACTCTGCTTTTACAGGTAGTCGTTGGTGACTCTGTCATTGCCACATCACTACTTCTAATTCATATTCTTCAGATTTTGGCTCAATCCAGGAATTCTTTGCCATTCATCCTGCTGCCATATTTGAGGTCATGTAGTTTTATTTCCTTCTCTCCTGGGCCTTACACTTCCTACTCTTATGAGATGATTTGGTTTTCTGAAGTAGCCTCATGTCCCTCAAAAAGTCCAGGCCTAAGGGATTAGGGAAAAAAACTAGCTTTGACCCAATCATCATCAGATGTGTTCTAATGTTGAAGTTTCCCCTTCCAGTGTTAGAAGTCCTCACAAATGGGTGACAATGAGAACACAAAACCATGCCTAGGAACAAATCCCTTCCCCAGACCCAGACCCAGATCCAGACCCAGTCAGACAGACAGACAGACAGACAGACAGACACAGAGAGAGAGACAGACAGACAGACAGACAGACAGACAGACAGACACATAACCAGTGATGGGCATTTGCAATTTGTCAAAAACTGAATCTGAAATCCTCAGTTAAACAAGTTAGTTAGGAAAAACTTTCAACCATTTAAATAAGAGGAATAAATACAATTCAACTTCATGTATAATCAAATAATTCTTCTCTAATAACACAGTCAGGTCTAATGTATAATACATTGAGTTTCATCTATTCTGACACTGATGTGTGTTCTGGAGGCTATTGGTTTATGATCATCTTCAAATTTATGAAGCAAGCTGATCAGAGAAGTGCTCATCTATGTTTTATTCTGTCTACTGAGATAAGAACCCATCAACACTTTCTATTTCCCCTCTGGTTTTAAAGGTGTAGACAGAATTTTGTGTTTAGATGTTTGTATTTTTAAATGTCTCATCTTAATCATTAAAATATAATATTAGACAGGAAAATGAAACTGATAACATTTTTAAAACTTCATGATTTAGTAAAATGAAACTGATCCAAACAAAGTCAAGAAAGGGGCTGTGTCATCATTGGCAAAGACCGAGTATCTTCTTCTTAGGATAGTTCACAGGCTCTTAGATCTAGACATCAAAGACTATTTAGTTTCTAGAGTATCTTAAATTGGACTCCATAATCTTATTTTATGAAAGTGCATGTGTGTCTTAATTGTGTTTATTTTGGTGCATCCCAAGTTATTCCTCTCAATAATGAGGGACAGAATGAATATTATATCCACAAATACTTTGGTAATATCTAAATGCAGCATTAATCATATTTAGCAGGAACACATACATAACAAAAGTGTCTTTGGGGTGGGTAATACTGCCAGTTGAGAATGCTTCAGGTAAAGCATGAGATAAGGGCAGTCTACTGAGATGAAGTGGTTGTCTATAAAAAGCAATAGACCTGTCTTAAAATTATAATACTGTTGTTCTGAAGTTGAATGTGATTTTTGACATCTGGCTGAAAATCTACCCAACATCTTCCACTACAGAGAGGCAAAGTATTGTAGTGGAGACAACATTGGTCTTGCAATCAGGAAGCAAATATGATTCAAATCCCTTCTCACTTACTAGCTATAAAACCAAACCTGAGTCAGGCAATTTACCTCTCAGAGCCTTAGATTTATCATCTGTCAAATGGACTTAACAACAACTTTGTGAGATGGTTACGACAATCATTTGTAAATTCTGCAAACCTCAAAGTGACAATAAATATGTTATTGATATTAAATAGCATCATTTGGTCTCAAGGATCAAACTTTAGAACTGGAAGAGACCTAGGACACAGGTTCAGAGAATGAAATGAACATGGAGCATTTACCCAGAGAGAATTTTCTTTTGGAAAGGATGAAGAAGCGGAAAAATGTATTTTATCATTTGCTTAGAATTTCAAGTAAATAGCTGAAAATACTTAACTGCAAGGCTATATTAGTAATTCAAATTAATTTTTGCAGGCTTCTTTTTATAGATTGCCTAAAGCTTTATAATCACTAAACTATGTAAAAGCATTTCAAAGTGAGAATGAAAAGACCTGGAACAAACTAAACTCTTTTTTTTTTTCAGAGTTAGCCAAAGTTGGACATCAGTTTATTGACCCATTTAAAAGCAAACTATGTTTATCACCACTCCAGCCATTCTGCTCCATTTCTTTTCTCACAGCTCTCCTTTAGCTAAGCCTAGTTTTCTCAAGAAGGATTTTTTTTTCATGGTTTCTCTTTCTCCCCTCCAATAAAACTCAGTTTTCTTTAATACAAGTTCTCTCAGAGATTTGAAATATCAGTCAAAATATAAGGCCAGTATTCTGTTTCAATGAGGTGTCAGGAAGAAAGCAATCTAAGCATGGCCTTTATTTAGCTAATATGTAGAATCAGCTTTATGTACCTTCATTTTTTAGAATTACTTCATAAAACATTTATTAGCCACCTATTGTTTGGGCTCTAAGCTCCAACAGATTTTGATTTATTGATCAAAATCAACTCTGTATTAATTATCAGATTGTGAATTCCTTAAGGACAAGGATTACCTTTCAACTTTCTTTGCAGCCCCAGTATTTTGCACAGAGTCAGGCACACTTTAGGTCCTTAATAAATGCTTATTGACTATTACTATTATGTCAATATTGGCTTATGATCATCAATATTTACTAATCAATATTATGATTGATGGTTATTAGTCATATTTCCATAGAACCATAGAATTCCAGACCCTCAGAGTCATTTTCAGCTCTTTTCCTCCCACATCCAATCAAGAGTTGCCAAGTCTTATAAATTCCTCCTCCTACATCTCTTGAATTCCTCCTCATTTCTTCATTTATATAGCCATTCCCCCACCTCATTCAAGCCTCCTACTTAGACTTCTATAATAGCTTCCTATTAGGGTCTGCTTGTGTCTTCTTTTACCTGTCTCCAATTTATTGTCCATAGAGCTGCCATTTTTCTTTTCGAAAGAAGCATTTATAAACCAAATATAAGGAGGGCAAATTAGAGATGATCACAGAAGGAAGAGACCAGCATTAAGAAGGATCAGAAAAGCCTTCTGGCAGAAGGTGTGATTTCAGCTGAGATTCGAAGGAATTAAAATAAAATTCAAGCAAATATATATAAACTTCTCTGCATTGAAAGCCCTTTACAACCTGGTTTCCACCTATCAGTTATGATTGATTTCATCACATTACTATCTCTCTCATGCATTCAGTATTCCAGCCAGACTGACCTACTGTGCCTCAATTTCTTTACTTGTAAAATGAGGGGGTTGGAGTTAGGAGGGTGCTTGTAAATGAGTTTAGCAACTGGATCTCCAGAAAAATGTATTTGTGATGGTTTTAATTATAATCTAAATTTAACATTTTCTTCAGCACTTTCTTAATCTAGAACAATAAACAACAACAAAATTAAGCCTTGATTTTTAGCTTTTTTATTTCTGGGGTATACTCACACTGAAAATTTATCAGCTCCTGTTTTGAATACAGATCCCCCTGAAATGGCCTCTAAACACAGTCCAGTCCTAGTTCCATGCTGTATGAGCTCATTCCTTGTATAAACACACACACACACACACACACACACACACACACACACACACTGCCTCATTTTATAAAAGAAAAATTCTCTAGGGAAATAAAAAAGTGTCAACATCTCTTTGCATTGGTTATAATCATCACTATTTTGGGGGCAGGGGGTGGGGACTCTTCCTAGGGCCACATGTGGATTTTATTTCTAGATTACCTTTTGTAAATAAAGGAAGTGTTTGATTGTCTTCTTTGTAGTCATACCCTAAGAAAAACAATATGATTGCTAAGCTGTAGCCGTCATTTTCAGTTGTCTGCTGGGCATCTCCACCTGGGTACACTACTAGTACTTCTAGGTCAACATACTCCAAATTGAACTACTAATTTACTTATTTAGTGCCCACTCCAATCTATCCCAATCTCAATTCCGCCTCCCCCATTTATTCTCCAGTTACTCAGGTTTTAGATTTTGTCATTTGTCAATGTATCTTTGATATATTCCTCTCTTTTATTTTCCAAATCTCATCATTTGCTGTCCTATTGATTTTTATCTCCAAATATCTCTCAACTCCATCTTCTCTTTTTCTTTTTTACTATAACTACTCAAATTCAAGGTCTCATTCACCTTTCCTAGAGTGTTTTAATTGTGTACTAACTGGTCTTCCCTCTCCCCATTCCTGTGTCTCCCCTTTTCAATATTTTCTTCATTCAACTGCCAGAGTAATTTGCATATATCTAATCATATTTTTCTCCTTCATAAAAAAACTCAGTGGCTCCCTATTACTTTCCAACAAAAATGCAAATTCCTTATCTGGGAATTCAAAGTCCTTTAGTCTGTTCTACCAACTTCATTACTTATTACTCTTTCTGTATTCTAAATTGCAGTCATGTCAGCCTGATTTCTCAACCATATTTGATTTTTATCTTGCTCTCTTCCATCTCTTCACTTTTATATAACCCATTCCTCATATCTGGTATGATCTCTCTCTTGCATCTTAACTATTCTCCCACCCTTTACTACTGTGTCTGCCTGTTAATTTTTTTTCAAGGCCCATATCAGATGCAGTTTCTTCCAAGGATGCTTCCTTCATCCTCCTAGGTATTAAAAATGCTTCCTCTTCCATTTTTTTACCCATCGTAAACCCTCCTTAATTTTTTCCTCTGTGCTTTTTAGTATTTTTAATTTTATTTTTCAAAGCCCATTTCATTTTATTTCAAATTCCAAATTCTCATTCTCCTCCCTTTTCCACTCATTAAGATAGCAAGAGGTTGGGGGTGGGGAAAGCCCATTAAAAATATTTGTAGTCTGCAAAATAAATGCCAATATAAACAACATCTTTAAAAGAAAGAAAGCAGGGAAGAAAGGAAGAGCAGAAAAGAAAATATGTTTCAGTGTCCACTTAGAGTCCATCAATTCTCTGTCTGGAGGTGGATAGCATATAGCATCATGTGTCCTTTGAAACTGTATTTATCATTGTAACCAAGAACTAAGAATAACTAATTCAAAGTTAACACTCTAAAATATTGCTGTTACTGTATAAATTTCTTCCATGTTCTTCTAATTCGCTTATAATGTCATGCTTTATGTCTAAATCATATAATAATGTGGAGTTTATCTTGGTATATGGTGTGAGATGATGGTCTATACCTAATTTCCGCCAGACTATCTTCTGGTTTTTCCAACAGGTTTTGTTGAATAATTGAGTTCTTGCCCCAGTAGCTGAGATCTATCCAGTTACAGTGCTAATTTGCTTCTGTATGTTATGATACTAACTTATTCCATTGTTTTCGACAATTATAGTTCAATAGCATAATTTGAAATCAAGTGCTGCTCCTCAGGTCTCCTTCCTTCCCCCTTATTTTTTTATTTAATCTCTTGATGGACTTGATCTTTGGTTCCTCCAGATAAATTCTGTTATTTTTTCTAACTCTACTACTAGTTCTTTGTTAGTTTGATTGATAGGGCACTAAATAAGTAAATGAATTTAATATTATAGTTTTTATTATAATGGTTCAGCATACCTATGAGCAATAAATATTTCCCCAATTATTTAGATTTCCCTTTATTTGTGAGCAGTTTTTTTGGTAATTGTATTCATATAGTTAATTGTATTCATATAGTTCTTGTGTGAGTTTTGGTAGAGACTCCAAAGTACTTTAAATTGTCTAGAGTTATTTTAAATGGAATTTCTCTTCTATTTCTTCCTACTTTTTCCTTGTTCCTTGTTCCTTCTCCCTATTTGTAGGTAATATACAGAAATGTGAATTATTTATGTGGGTTTATTTTACATATTGCAATTTTGCTGAAATGGTTAATTGTTTCTAATTTTTTTTTTACTTCACTCTCTAGGGTTCTCTGGAAAGTTAGTGGCACAGTGGAGAGAATGCCAGGTCTGGAGTCAGGAAGACTTCTCTGAGTTCAAATCTGGCCTCAGAAACTTACCAGCTAGGTGACCTTGCACAAGTCACTTATCCTGTTTGCCTCACTTTCCTTACCTGGAACTGGAGAAGGAGATGGCAAGGCACTCCAATATCTTTGCCAAGAAAATCTCAAATGGGGTCATGAAGAATCAGGTAAGACTGAAAAACAACTAAATAACACAACTAGGATTTTCTAAGTAAACTATCATTATCATCTGCACAAAGTGAGAGTTTTCCTTCTTTTCCTATACTTATTTCTTTAATTCCTTTCTCTTGTCTTACTTATACTGCTACCATTTCCAGTACAATATTGGCAAGTAATGGTGATAATGAGCCTCCTTGCTTCACTCCTGATTTTATTGGAAAGACTTCTAATTTATCACTATTTTAAATAATGTTGGCTATTGGCTTTAAGAAAATCTCCAGTTATTCCTATGCTTTCTAGTATTTTTTTAAAAAATAGATGTACTATTTCAAAAGCCTTTTCTGCATCTATTGAAATAATTTTATGATTTTTGTTTTTGTTATTAATGTGGTCAATTACAGTGATTTATTTTTATATTAAATCAGCTTTATATTCTTGGTGTAAATTGAGCCCAGTTGTAGTATAGAATCTTTGAGATATATTGCCGATATCTCCTTACTAACATTTTACTTTAAAATTTTGCATCAATACTCATCAGGAAAATTGTAATTTCCTTCACTTTTTTGGCTCTCCCTCTTTTAGGTATCAAGACTTTATTTTTAGGGACAAATAGGTGGCTAAATAGATAGAGCGCCAGGCTACTGATGTGAAGTCCTGGGTTCAAATTTGGCCTCAGACACTTCCTAGCTTGGTGACCCTAGGCAAATCATTTAATCCCAATTACCTAGTCCTTATCACTCTTTTGCCTTAAAACTGATACTTTTGTCAGTGTTAAGACAAAAGATAAGGGCTTAAAAAAAAAGACAATACTTTACCGATTTTTTCAAACCTTTAGATATTACTGGAAATAATTGTTCTCTAAATGTTTGATAGAATCCCAAGTAATTAGAGAAATGTTAATTACTCATGGTTTGCTGAGTCAATATAATAAAAATTACAATACTACCTAAATTAATTTACTTATTTAGTACAATACCAAACACGTGGTTCTTTTCTTTTCCTTTGGGAGTTCATTTATTCCTTGGTTCAACTTCTTTTACTAAAACAGAATGATATAAATATTCTGCATTTCTGATGCAACAGAAAAATTTATCATTTTTGCAGCTATTTATCTATTCAATATATTTAACAGTCTTACTAACAAAGAGTTAGGAAAAAGAGCTCCCCATAACTGTTTTCATTTTTTCTTCATTGGTTATGAATTCACATGTTTCTTTTTTGTACTGGTTATTGGTTTTCTTCTTTCTCTTTAAAAAATCAAATTAGCTGATGGATTATCTTTTTTTAAAAATAAGTTCCTAATTTTATTTAGTACATCAATAAAAAACCTTTCTATTTAGTTAATCTCTCCTATGATTTTCAGGATTTTATTTTAGCTTTAAGTAGGAGGAGTTTTGCATGCTCCATTCATTTAAGCATATAATGATATGAATTTTCCCCAATGTATGCTTTGGTTGAATCTCACAATTTTTAGTATGTTGTCTCATCACTGCAATTTTTAAATAAAATTATTGATTGTTTCCATGATTTACTCTTTGACTTAATCATTCTTTGGCATTGTTAATTAGTTTCAAATTAATTTCTAATTTTTGCATCAAAGACCATGGTAGGATATCATTTTTATTTCTGTATTATCAGTAAAACATACATTTAATATTTCTGCTTCTTGCATTTGTTTGTTGATTTTTATGCTTGATAAATGGTCAGTTTTTGTGAAGATGTCATATATATCTGAGAAATAAGTGTATCCTCCTTCTTGTTCCTATTTCTGTCCTATTCAGTACTCTCCAGAGATCTCTCAAAACCAGCTTTCCTAAAATTCTATACACCAATTTGGCTTCTTATTTATTTTACGGTTAGAATAACCAAAGTGTGAGAAATAAATATTATAGTTTTACTATTTCCTCTTTTAACTTATTTAACTTTTTCTTTAAGATTTTAGATGCTACATCATTTGGTGCATATAGGTTCTGTAGTGATATGAATTCATTGTCTACAGTACTATTTAGCAAAATGCAATTTCCCTTGTGTCTTTAAATTATGTCTATTTTTGCTTTTGCTTTGTCTGAGATCATGATTGCTATCACTGCCCATAGAATTTGTCAAAACATTCTCATACTGGATTGGAATATGATAATAATTTTCCATCTTAAAAAGTAAGCTGTATATATAATTGTATCTAAATAGCTTTATTTTATGTTGAGGGTAGATACTATATTTATGAAATCAAAGTTTGGCTTTCTTTGTAATGTTGGAAGGAGGAACATAAGAGAAGGTCAAATTGATCTATGTCTCATGACTTATTTTCACATTCTAAGTTCAGCCTTTGTCTCCTTGCATTGGCTGTCCCTCATGCCTAAAATGTAATCCCTTTTCCTGCCCTCTTTCTCTGAGAGTCCTTGGCTCCAAGATTTGGTTTTGGTCCATCTCCTGTGGGATCTTTTAGGATATGATACTGGAATTGTTAGTGGCCACTTTTTCTCTTAAAATTAACCTTTCTGGGCTTCTCTGTTTACATATGATATTCTCAGCAGAATATAAGGTTCTCGAATACAAATAGCGGTTTTTGTTTAGTCTTTGAACCTCCAATTCAAATGCCTTTGACACAGTTGGCATTTAATGAAAGCTTGTAGTATAGAATTGTATTGGAAGGGATGGAATAACAGGTAGTTAGAATAAATAGAATCAATCTTTGTCTGAATTAAAACTAGATTTACTTTAGTCAATACGACAATAATTAGGACACAGAGGTTTTATTTTAAATACACGGAACATATTTAATCTGGTCAAGAATTTTTAGTTTTGGATGAGGAAAGATTCATGTAGAAAATAAAAGAAAGTGGAGTTGTTAAGGTTTCACACTAGGAAACTTTGTTGATCATTACTGTAATTAGGATCTGACTTGCCTCATGCCCACAGGAGCCCAGGAAAATTATTGTAGTTATCAGCAGAAGCATGAAAGTTTATGACTGGGTCACTAATTATCAGAAGACAAAGTAATGTCCAGATTCTCTTTAGGTATCTTCTGGCTTTTCTCAATGGATATATGAAGGTATCAGTCACAGTTAATAGAGGACAAGTTCAAGATTAAACCATGTGGATGGGGAATTTTGTTTCTTCTTTGGTTCTATGGTTACAATGTAAATGAAAATGATAAAGATAATTTTCATGGGGGAGACTTGGGGACATGAAGCCCAAATAATTTCTGAGGGTCTTTCTAACTTTCAAATTCTAAGTCTAAAATTCCTTTCTAGAATATAGAACTCATGACCTCTTACGGTATGTAGAAATTTAATAGAAGGTGTGGTAAGAAAGGAATTTTCCAAAGCACTGTTAATGGAGCAGCCAAGTTGAGTTTTAAATGGATTGGTGTCAGGTCAGCATAGTGAGAATAAAGCCCTCTAAGATAAAAAGGTTGTTCTTTCATTTGACATCCTGATCTTCTCTCTTTTGTGAATTCGAAACTTTTTATTGCTGACACATATAAGGGTCTAGTTTGGGCTGATTAGGAGTATAACTTATACTCAGGTTTACATTATTTTAAAATGCAGGCAAATCCTTATCTATCTACAAAGAGATTGAGGAGAAACAAAGGTTTGACCTGAAATACACAGCACTGGTCTTCACAAGGACCACATAAGTCCCTCTACTGGGACTCTGTTCCAAAGTGAGCTTGGCTGAATAATTGCTGGTCATTAAGATGATATATGTCAAGTTGTAGGCAGAGCAAAATTAGATTTTTTTTTGCTTGATAGGCTCACAGGCTGATCCAGAGGTCTTTAAGTCCTATTTTAAAATTAAACTCTTCATAATTTCTCTAATCCTAATTATTTCCTTTATCTGTTCATATCTAATACTTGTTTTATGCTGTCTAACATATTTACTCCAGTAACTTTTTACTTTTCTGGCTTCCCTCTTTCTTACCTACCTACATTCCTTCCTTCCTTCATTTCTTCCTTTCTTGCTTCCTTCCTTCCTTCCTCCATTCCTTCATTCCTCCCTCCCTTCCCTTCCTTTCCTCCAAACCTTTTCAACAAAATATGTCATAGTAGAAAGAGCAAGAGCCTGAGAATTATGAAAGACTAGCTAAGTATAGGTCCTGGCTCTATTGTTTATTAGCTATGTGGATTTAAAATAACTTATTTCATGTCCCTGGGTCTTCATTTTCTGATCTATAAAGTTAAGAAATTGGTACATATGATTTCTAAAGTACCTATTAATCTAATATAAGTGTCCATGCATCCTTTTCAAATTAATAATGGAGATTCTTAGTTCTCTCAAGGAATTCCTGAAATGGAAAGAATTGCACTTGGTAAATGCACGTAGCAGGGAAATGGTCTGAGACATACTTAGCAACATAGATTCAGGTAAAATTTGATTAAAGTGCAGGCTAACAATTTTGAAAGGATTTGAAGTATACTGGACAGAAAAATTCATTCTTCTTTTGCAGTCTCAGAGCTTGAAGGGATCTTAGAGGTTAATTAGTCCAATCCCCTTCATTTTACAGATGAGGCTTAGAGGGGTTACATGATATGCCCCAAATTAGGAAGGTAGGCAGAATTTGAACTCAAACACCAGCACATTTTTACATTATCCACTCTGTTTGTTCCTTTGATATATCTTTATTATATCAGAGGTCCAAACAGTCAGTCAATGAATGAAAAGGCATTTTATTAAGTGCTTACTGTATACCAAGTATTATGGAAATGCAAATGGGAAAAACCAGACTGTCTCTGGAGTAGCTAGGTAGCACAGCGAATACAGTGAATTGAGCTCCAGGCCTGGAATCTGGAAGACAGAGTTCAAATCTAGCCTCAGGCATTTCATAGCTGTGTGATCCTGGGCAATTCACTTAACTCCAGTTGGCTAGCCCTTGCCATCCTTCTGTCTTAGAATTTGTACTAAGACAGAAGATAAGGATTAAAAAAAACAACAACAAGAAGACAGTATCTGCTCTCAAGTATCTGACATTCTATTTGTAAGAAACAATACATATAGGAGAATTTATAGTCAGTGGAAATCCCTGAAAGTGTATAGTAGCCAACAGATCAGAGAGTAAGAACAAGGATTTGAAAAACATTGAGAAAAAGAAAAAGGAAATCAGGGATGTGTATGTGGAGATCCATTGAATAAAACGAAAGCCGATTCCAGTGACATCTGACTGACATTCCAATGTGAAACGATGTATTTGGCTCTTACCCCCTTAAAGAATTAATTTCCCGTAGATTTAGAATGATTGAAGCAAACTATTACCCTGTTCAAATGTTATTGAGCCGAGTTTATTCTTAATGCTCTCTTAGAAATTTGAACTACTACCTTAACATCCCTCTGGATCGTCACCTTGCCACAAAGTTGGCAGAGCTACAAAGTGAGGTGGCAGAAATGTCAGTGATGTGATGTTACATTCAGGAACCAATCCCTTGTTTCTGCCCAAGCTTGAACAGCTCCAGAAATGGCAGCTAATGATTTTTTTAAGTGGGAATAAATAGAATAGGCAAAACAAACAGACATCCGATTTTTTCCTCTCAATCAAGGGATTTGAGCTTTAGCTTTGGGCATATGTCATAACAAATATGTTAAGAGTTATTTTGCATGATACATATGCTTACAATATTTATGCAGTCAATTACTTTCTGCATACTTGGCTAAGGAAGAAATGCCAGTGTTTGAAAAGGACATAGCTGGGTATGTGAAATTGTACATCAAACAACTCTTGTGATTTATGGCAAATCCACATTTTATTAATGTTTGTTCTAAGTTCCCACACTTTAGAAGCACAAATAGAAGCAGCTACTTTTGGCCTTAAGATGGATTTTAGACACAAAAGAAGCATATGATTCAAAGAGTGGAGGAGGAAGCTGAAACACGTGTGGCATGGATCTTTTCAAACATCTTTGCCTTTTTTTTGGCTTCAAGAATTGCCACTCTAGAGGTAGCATATCCGTGTGGGCTCTAAGACATCAGATCATGTAGCATCTCTGGGAGTAGAAGTCAAGGTTACTAACAGTTTTTACACTTTCAATTTCTGAGTACTGGATAACATTTTTTCATTTGAAACCATTAGGTACTTTAAGAGAGTGCTATGCACTTTTCTAAAAACCCTCAAGAATATAACTACAGTAGAAAGCGATTATTAAAACCTACTATGTGCAAGACACCATGTTAGGTTATGAAAATACAAAGATGAAAAAATTATTCCTACCTCTAAGGTACTGAATTTTTACTGGAAATGGAATTCATTCAGTAAATGTAATGAAAGAGAAATACAGAATCCCCTGTGTTTTTTAGGTAGTGATATCATTTCCAGAATGTTGTGACCACTTCAGGAATTTAGAAGACATCTGTAAAGTGTTATATGTAAGCTATGTTGTCCCATCTTTGTAGAATCAAAAGAAATCATATGAAGAGTTCTCTTTTGAGCACACCAAATTTTAGCAAACAATTATTGGTCCCAAAGTATTATTACACCTATTTCTAAAATAGAGAACTCCAGATTTATAGCTACTCATCCAATCAGAGCTTTAACTAAATTAGCCTCTGGAAAGCCCATGAAGATCCCTGGCACTTTAACAACATTTATGCAATTCAGGTATCCAACAAACAATGGAGGAAAGAATTTATCCAAAGACTCACATTTGATGCAAGCAGTTTCTCTCTTTGACTCAGGAAAGGATGAAATCTAGGAATATACCATGACTTTTTTTCTCTCTCCAACAAATACATTCATTGAATCCAAAAGAAGCAAAACAGGCCGCCAGGGCTGTTGGAGGGTCTCCTTTGACTTCAGCTCTGTGGGAGAAACATGAGTGTCAGTTTGTTTCTCTAGGACTTGTGACATATAAAGGGCTGACTCCCACTCTGCTACTGAACAACCACTCCCTGTCCAAATATATTTATACACTGGGGATAGCAAATGCCCTGTAGAATGTCCCTAAAGAAGTTAGCCTGATGGATAGATTGAAATTTTCAGCTAAGAACCACCCACATCCATCCATATACCCACACACTTATTATAAAAGAATAAATGTAGCAAGGATGGGACTAAAACTAAAGCCTATTTCAGTCCAACATTCTTTCAAAAATCCCTGTTTTTCTTCTCATATGATAGAAATGGCTAAAACTGGAAGACTCTGGTCATAAGACAGCCAGGAATTAGTTCAGGAAAAGAGCCCAGTGTAGGGGTCTCTCTTTGGGAAGTGTACCCCCTATTGCTCTTTTCCTCTATTTTTTCCACCAGGCCATGAGGAAATCCTTGGTAATTCTTCACAGACAATTATCTGCTTTGGAGTTCCTACCACAGAGTTAGGAGTCCCTGGACATCTCTGGGGACCTAAAAACTTCATACTATATAGTAACATGAAGCAGGGAGTAAAGGGGGTAGTTGAAGGAGGAAACCAAATAAACTTAACTTGTTCCCATGTGATTTCATTGTTGTAGGATGAGAAAAACTCCCTCTACTAATGCAACTGAACACCTCCCATCAGTTTATTTGTCTTAGAGAGCTGGCTTTAACACTGAGAGATTATGTGACCAACCCTGCCACAAAGCTTCTCTACGTTTAAAGGAGAACTTAATCCTAGGTCTTCCTGGTTTCAAGGTCAGCTCTCTATATTCTGTGCTGACTCTGGCAGACAGATAGATATAGGTAAACAGAGATAGAGATACAGGGATGTATATATACTGTTTCTCAGTCTAGGGTTTCTCTTGTTTTGTTCTACTTTGTGATGCTCTTTGAATTCTAGTTCTTTAAGACTTACTAATTATGTGATTGTGATTAAGAGTGTGTACCCACATGTATAGAGGCGCCCATATGTTGCAAGGATGCTGTCCTCATATGTGGCATGATGGGAGGCAGAATAGACATCTCTAGCTTCTTCTGCCCCCACCCTTCTCCTAGGGAAAATTTTCTTCCTGCCATGAGAGGAAGTAGGAGGTTGGAGCTGGATGCCATCACTCTGCTGTCTTCAGACAAAAGAGGTACTAGGCTAAAAGCATATTTATCTGCTGCTTTAAATATGTTTGCTTAGGGAATGAGATTGAGTTGTATCTAATTTTTGCTTTATCATTTTGGGGAGAAGAAAGACCCTAAGTTCCGTATGCAAGATTTGACCCCTTCCCTGTTTAATACCAGTTCCACAATGAACACATAGAGCAAAGAGTAAAGAAATCTATTTATACAAATCATAACAAAATAAGAATTGGAGTAGGTATACATATGAGAATATATACTAGATAATGCAGAATGAAAGAGTTCTCCTAATAGGAGCGAGATAATTCGGCTCAACTAAGAGTATACTAGATTTCACCCAAGGGGAAAATCTCTGAAGATTCTGGAGTTGCAAGCTGGGACATGATGGAGGCTGCTTGCTTCTCTCATACCTTCCCAAAACCTTTGCCTTCAGCAATCTGAAGGGGGGTTCTCTTATTCCATCTTTTCTCTTGAAGTTGGAAGCCAGGAGTACCAGAACAAAGAATCCCCAAAGGAGAAATAAATGAGAAATGAAGCTCTGGACTCTTACCAACTCTGTCCCACCTTCTACACAGGGAAGAGTCTTCATATCCACCAATAAGGAGAGAATTCCATACCACAAGGCTTTGGGACAAGAGTTACATAATATAATCACTTAGCCTTCATTATTCTCTTCTATAAAATGGACATAGCATTTAAGGCATATCCTTCCTCCACACAGGAAGGAAAAAGTTTTATATGCCTCAAAGTAGCATAGAAATGGTAGTATTCATTATTATGATCAAATAAGCTATGGTGATGAGGTTTTACTGTGATATTACTTTGGTATACTGAAAACTTTTGATTAAATAGAATTAAAATGGAATAGAGGAAAATGATTGATTGATTCAGGATATGGGAATGAAATAATGTTCAAATAACAGATTGAATGGAAAACAAGATCTCTTGCTACTTTGTGGGGAAAAGAATATGACATTTGGCCAATGTGTTCTTCCTATTCCTGAGTCTGAACGTAAGGTATATTTCTTTATGACCAGACTTCTGTCAGTTGTCCTTCTACCCTGTTTCTCCACAAAAGTTCTATTGCCAATGCCTCAATGGGATATGAAAAGTTGACTTTGAGTTATGCATAGCTGTGCCAATTAAGTACAAGTTTGAATAGTTTGGGATAAGGACCCAATGAGAGAGCTTGTACTCTGTCTCAGGACCAACCTATAAGCACTGAAAATCAAACAAGCAACAAGTACTTATTAATGATCTACTTTAGGATAGGCACTGAGATAGACTCTGGGGATATAGAGACAAAAATAAAAGACCCTTTACCTTCAGCGGGCTTATCAAAAAAGAAAATATGTACATATGTACAAAACAATATAAGTATATAAAATATACAAAACAAATATAAGATGTTGGGGGAAGGGGCACAGTAACTGAAAAGAATCAGAAAAAGGTTTCATGTAGAAAGCTAAGCTTTGAAGGGAACTAAAGATTCTAAGATGTAGAGAAAAGACGGAAGTGAAGTCCAGTCTTAGGCATAGCTAAGGCACAGACACTCATTTACACTAGCATTTTGGTGTCAAGGTCATCATTCTTTGGTTATACTAATCTACAAAACCAAGAAAAACATAAAACATCACTAGGCCTTTGCTTGATCCAGAGTAACAGAGGTTACTATGAATCACAAAGCAAAAATTTAGACCATCTAGAAACATTAATTTAACTATTGGGAACACTAAACATGAGATCTTCATCTAAAGATGACAAGTTGATGTACTTTGGGAGTAACTGAATCACAGCAGAATTGACATTCCCACTCTAAATGAAGTCAGAAAGTAAATGGAAGCTGCAACTAAATTCCCACCCTTTCCCATCAGCTCCTTGCTTTTGGACTTCTTTGATCTTCTTAATCAATGCCTTCTTTCTCCAGAAAATTCATCACTGGGAAATTTCATTACACTGCTGGATTCAGTCATCCTGGTACTTAACATCTCATCAATACCTCACTTTCCTTCTGATTGGATGCTATGACTGGTGGTAGACAAGGTAATAGACTTCAGGACCTCTACCTAAAGAGCTCAAGATATTTTTCTCCCCATTTTCCAGCAGCTACATTGCCTTAGAACTTCTCTGGAACTCTCTGGCATGCCCTGGAGTCTTCTCATGCCCCATACCTTTTTCAGCTTCCTTTTGTGTGTTGTCTCATCCTCATTAGATTGAAATTCCTTGAGGTCAAATCTTGTCTGTTTTTATTGGTATTTTTATCCCCAATACTTAGTGCAATGACTAGCATATAGTAAGCACTTGTTAAATGTTTATTGATTGATTGGTTAAATAAAGATGATTACTCATAGGTTCTGATTGGAAAGACAAATGGACTAGAGAAGTTGGTTTCATTGTATGCTTGAAGGCATCAATAAAGTAGATTTCATATAGGGCATTAAAGCACAATTATTATACTTAACATGAGCATAAGCAAAATAAAAAAAAGACCACTGTGAAGATATGTATATGTTCCAGAGGAGGAAGAGTAGAGAATTTTCACAAGATACTTAATGAGGTCCCTCTTAAACCAAATTAGTATATACCTTGATACTTGGTAATACTAAGATAAAACAATAGCTCTTAACTTGGGGTCTACAAACTTAAAAAAATATGTTTTTATAACTATTTCAGCAGAGTTGGGCTTTCCTTTGTAATTCTATGCATTGCAAAACATAATTCTGAGGAAGGATTCATAGGTTTCACTAGATTGCCAAAGGAGTACAAGACACAAAAGGGGGAAAGGCCTAAGCATTTATCCAGCTACCATCATATGCTGTGTTTTTTCTTTTTTTAACAAATGACATCTCATTTGACCCTCAAAATGACTTTACCAGGTAGGCACTATTATCCCCATTTTAAATCTCAGAAGACTGAGGCAGATAAAGTTACATAACTTTCCCAGAGTCCCACAATTAGTAAGTGTACAAGACTAGATCTGGACTCAGATCGTCCTGACTCCAAGCCCAGCACTCTATTCACTATTCTACCACCTGCCTGAAAAAGTTTAATAACCTTTAATATAAAGACTGGCAGAAAAAAATTAGAACACTAGAAATTTGGGACTAATAAATTAAAAAGGACAAAAGTTTGTAGATGGCTCAGAAGTCACATGATTGAATATATATAATGAATACCTTCCTTTAAAAAATTGATCAGAAAGCACTGGTATAAATGATAACTACATCACAAAACAAAATGAACTGCATCTTAATAAAGAAAGAATCATGCATGTGTCTTAGAAGTCTTGTATCTAAAATAGAGAACTTTGTCAAATATATAAGAACAAGAGCCATTCTCCAATTGATAAATGGTCAAAAAATATATAAACTTTTTGGATGAAGAAACCAAAATCATATATAGGCTTATGAAAAATTCTCTAAATTGTTACTGATTGGAGAAATTCAAATTAAAATAGCTCCAAGATATCACCTCACACCTATTCAATTGGCTAAAAAAATAAAAGGGCAAAATGACAGATGTTGGAGGAGATGTGGAAAAATCTGGATACTGTTGGTAGAAATGTGAATTGATCCAACCATTTTGGAAAAGCAATTTGTAATTATA
Source organism: Gracilinanus agilis (assembly GCF_016433145.1). NCBI lineage: Eukaryota > Metazoa > Chordata > Mammalia > Didelphimorphia > Didelphidae > Gracilinanus > Gracilinanus agilis. The sequence goes on along the minus strand of NC_058133.1, from coordinate 343,044,324 downwards.
CCAAGAAAGTTATAAAACTTTGTATATGCCCTTTAACCTAGTAATGCCACTATAGGTCTATTTCCAAAAGAGTAGAGAAAAAGAAAAAGAGCCCATATGTTCTAAAAATATTTATAGTAATTTTATTTGTGGTGGTAAGGAACTGGAAAATCAAGGGGAATTACATGTGGGGAATGGCTAAAAAAGTTGTGGTATATGATTGTGATGGAATTCTACTTTTCCACAAGAATAGATGAACAGGTTAATTAAAAAAAAAACACAACCCAAATTTGGAAATACCTACTTGAAATTATGAAGAGTAAAACAAGTAAAGCCAAGAGAATATTAAATGTATATATATATATATTAGCTATAGAATATTTGAAGAATAATGTGTGAATATCCACCTCCAGAGAAAGAAACTGATAAATAGAAATACAAAAGACACAATTTATATATACATTTATTTTCTATTGTGTTGGGTGATGCCTTCTATGGTGCAGGGAAATTAAGGAAGGGTTGAAATATCTGGAAATTTTCTTGGAACCAACAAATAATTTTTTTTAAAAAAGTAGGTTAAAAAAGGAATGAACCATGCAAAATGGCAGCCAGGTTATGTTCAGTAGGAAGCTGTTGATGTGGGGCTGGAGTTCAGAATATTAGTGCAGAATATACAGCTATGGGAGTCTGAAACCATGGAGTCTGTTGAAGAATCAGAAGGGAGCAGTACCCTGGAAGCTGAGGGAAGTAGTATGCAAGTGGTCAGCAGTATAAAAAACCATTTGAAGTGAAAGAGGAAGAGGACTGAGGAGTGTCCATTGGATCTAGCAGTTGAGGTTATTGGCACCTTTGGAGAAAATAGTTTCTCTATTAGAGTGGGATCAGAAGGATGGCAAGAGGCAGAGGTGGTGAAAATTGGAGGCAATGAACACAAAGCTACAGATTCTGGTTTCTTGGAGAGAAAATGAATAGAATTATGATACCCTTAGGGAACTATGTCCATCAAAGAATGTTATGGCTCCAGGAGTATAAGGAACCACATGACCCCAGAGATGGCATTGAATAAAAGTAGTGATGGAATGGTGACTTTTGGGGTCAAACTGGTTGTTAATGGAACTTGAACTGGCATCAGAATTACAACATTGGTAGAACATCGAGGAAGATCCTGGTTTAAGCCTCTTGAAGGCTGCTTGGACTAAGCAGAAGCCAGAAATCAAAAAGCAGAAAGGGGACAGAGCTTTGGGGTGGAGAATTAAATGTTTACATTGCTTCTTCACTGGAATAGTGAGTTAAGTGGATTGTTCAGGCCTATATACTATGTCTCAACTTCTCTACAAATAAACTCCTGAAATTTAAAGAAATACAGTGTTGAAAATAAAAGAGGAAGAGTCCCATTGTACTCTGCTCTGGTTAGACCTCACCTAGAGCACCTTATTCTGTAAACTACATTTTAGGAAAAACACTGATAAGCTGAAGAGTATCCCAAAGAAAGTGACTGAATGACTGAGAGACTTCCAGATTGTCATACTACAGTCAATTAAAAGAATTGCCAACCTTTATCCTGGTCACAATGCATGGGAGCAGTCTCTAGAAATTCAAATGTAGGCTTAATGGAAAGAAAAACTTCCTAAAGATTAAGAAATGAAATGGGCTCTTTTCAAGAAGCTGCACCTCTTTGGGGGTTTTCAAACAAAGGCTGAATTACCACTAGGATGTTGTAAAATGCTCTTTTTCTTTATCTCTCTTTCAAATGCCATCTCCTCCAAGATGCCTTTCCTGATTTCCCCATCATTTCATATTCATTGTCTACATTCCGTATTTACATATTCATGACCCTGTTGTATTCCATGTCTTCCAGTCATGGAACACTAGTAAAATATTGATATTAAAAGATAGGCCATTGTTTTGAGAAATTTGGGGCCATTGAATTAGTCTTCCCATTTCCTGAAGATAATTTGGCATGTTCTTTTCTTTGTGTTCAATTCTGGATACAACTTGTCATCCACTTATCTTGTACGTACCACACATAAAAACCAACGGTATTTGAAAACATGCTATATACCACTAGAATATTAGCTCCTTGAGTGTGTAAGGACTGTCTCACTTCTATTTTTATGTCTTGGGTGGTTAATACTTAGTATTGGACAAATATTACAAGAAAAATAATTTCTGCTAAACTAAATAGACCAGAGTTTCAGATTCAATAAACTTGTGTTTGAAAAATGGGACTTAATGCCTCTTGTCCTTATCACAGTTGTTGGCACATTGTACGTGTTCAGTAAATGCTTATTCATTCATTTACTTTATCATAGAAAAGTTGTTAAAAGAGCACTTTGCAAACTATCCTACTATATGATTAGACTTCTTGGTCTGTCAATTTGCCTATTTTCCATCTTTGTAAAGTTCTGAGTAATTGGACCCCTTTTGTTCTATAAAGTACTAAGCAGATAATAAAGATAACTTTTCTTTACAACACAGTCACATTACATTTGTATGACAATAAGAAAAGTGGAGAGGGAAGAGCATTAATTCTATCTCAGACACTGGTCTTTCTAGGATTGGGCCTTTTCCATCTACCCTGTTTCCCCATGTATTTCCAGGCTTACTCTACCTACACCATTTCCCTCCCTTCCTCTCGAGACAAAGTTAATTTCTCAAAAACATTTTTGTCCTAAGAACAGTAAAGCAAAAGAAATGAAAAATACATAGTGTAGTTTAATTCTACAGAAGTTCCCTGAACTAAATCAAGTTTAACTTCAGAATAGCGCATTTTATAAAGTTTACCAGATTTCAGTCTTCATTCCTTTTGTTGGCTTCCATTCAGAGTGGCATGAATGTTTCACAAGTGGGTGATGGCCAAGGAGACTTATATATCTAGCCTGAAACATGTCGTTGCTGTTGCCAGTCCTTTGTCCCACCCTCACCCACCCAATTGTATTATGACAGTGGGACTTTGAGAGCATAATGTACTGGAGACAGGTAGTCAGATACTGCTAGAATACACCAAAGAGGTGTTTTCCTTCTACTATATACGTATTAGTAACTCGTGGATTACGAATGACTCTTATTCAATTGATCAACAAGCAAGCATTATGACAAGCTAGGGGCTTCTGTCACGTGCTGAAGATATATAGGCAAAAGTCCAACGATTCCTGCTCACAAGGAACTTCAGAGTTATATTTTAAGAAAGATGGGTGGAATATCTATATGTAGATATACTTACACATATATACATTTGTATATTCAATAAAGTATATATATATGTAGATGGATGTTTATATGTGGATGTATAGATATACACTTACACACAAAAGATAATTTGGGGGCCAGAGATCTGATAGCTAAAGGAATCCACAAACATATCATTCAGTTAAAAGACTCGAGTTAAGTCTATAGACAGTGGAGAGTCTAAGAGGAAGAGGTGAGGAGGAAGTGCTTTCCACGGCTAAAGGATTGCCTGTGAAAGAGAAGAGGAAGGGAGCTGCAGTTTTACGTGTGGGGAACAGCATTAAATCCAGTTATTTCTAAATTACAGAATACAGAAAGAAGACTAAGGCTAGAAAAGTCAGGGTGTCAAAGGTGCCCGGGGTCTGCTTATCCTCGTCATTGCTCACTCTTCGTTGTCTTGTGGACCATATTATCCAGGGAATTTTCTTGGTAAAGATGTAGAGGGATTCGCTATTGTTTTCTCCAGTAGATGCAAGCAGAGGGGGGTCACATAGCTAGTAAGTATCTGCAGTTAGATTTCTGCTCAGGTCTTCCCCACTCCAGAACCAGCTTTCTGTTCTGGGAGGCACCTAGCTGCAACTTACTTACCCTGGACTCGTACAATGTATAGAGATCCAGACCCCCTGGGTCTCCTGAATACAAGTATATGTGCAGTTTCTGTGCCTGGCTGTGTGGCTTCATCTTCCTGCTGCCTAGCACAGAAGCACTCATATTCTTTTTATTCTAGGGAACAAAAGGAGTTGGAGCCTTTATCAACGCACCAATATAAATTCACTGCCAGGTCAGGATATGTGCCTATGTGTGTGCATGCCTGTGTGTCCACTCAAGACAAAGAGAACTGGAGCCCCTCATAAACACGCCAGTCTCGGGTTGGAACCTTTACAGCCTGGCTTTTCTGGCTCCAGCGTTCTTGGTAGAACTGGTCGGCTCCTGGTTCCGGAAAGGACTCCTCTTTGTGGCTGTGTCACAAGTAGCCAGTCTTATCACTTTGGTTTCACATCCTTCTGTTATTAAGGAGTGTGCCAAAATGGATGAGAGCCAACCTTAGGGTCAGGAAGACCTGGATTCAAGTTCTGTCTCTGACACATACTACTGTTTTACTCTAAGCAATTTTTTTTAGTACTTTAGGCAACTCTCTTGCCTTTAACTGCAGAGGAGCAGACCTGCCTTGGTAAAGGGAGTTTCCTCACCGAGATTCCCTATACCGACTAAATGATAAGTCCAATAAAATGTATGGAGTAAAATGAGGGAGCCACACTGGGTAGTACCATGGACAATGTGAATAAAAATGACTGCTGATTTCATTTGTGGGTAAAGGGGGCGGAAATTGGCCGTGAAATAGGTTACCTGCCGAAGTGTCCAATTCAAGGCAAGTTTCACCACTGAACTGGAAGTTAGGAAACTTGAGTGCTGCCTGTGGTTCCGCTGCTCACTTGCTGTGTAACCTCTGACCAATTAAATTCCATTTCTCTGGGCCTCATTCTCTTTATCTGTAAAACGAAGTTATTGGACTAGATGATTTCTAAGGTCCCTTCTGGTCCTTAATTTAGACTGAAGCAGAATTCTTAGGTAATTAGTGACCTGATGTCCCCCACGGTATTAGGAGACCATTTTCAAACAAAGTTGAAATCATTTTGGTTGCATTTGGTGTCAAGCATGTTGTCACATTTTTTCAGTTCAAACAGATTAAACAGCAATTAGGGAGCTACACTGAATTTGCTCTAAGAAGAATATAAATGAGAAATGCTTTATTCTATTACCATCACATGTTCATCTATAGATTAGGAAATGATATAAATGAAAATCATCTGGCTGTATAATTTAGCAGGTTTCCCTCCAAGAATGATCAGTGCTTCAGACAAACTTTAACCTTGGGACTATCAAGTAAAAGATGTCAAGTTAAAAAAAAACAAAACAAACAAAACAAAAATACTGAACTCACCTCCCCAATCCTCACTCTCCAAACTTCTCTAGTTCTTATTGAGGGCACAGTACAATAAAATAAAAGTGAAACTTGCCTGAATAGCTGTTCTGCCAAGAGGAATGCATTTTTAATTGCAGTCTTCAATCCATTCAGCCAAAAAGCTCTCCATTTCTCTCATTTTAATATTTTTACTCCTTGTAGCTATTTGCAAATCACAAAAGCTGAGAAAACTTTCTTTTAAAAACTTTCATGGGGGCAGCTGGATAGCTCAGTGGATTGAGAGCCAGGCCTAGAGACAGAAAGTCCTAGGTTCAAATTTGACCTCAGATACTGCCTAGTGGTGTGACCCTGGGCAAGTCACTTGACCCCCATTGCCTACCTTTACCACTCTTCTGCCTTGGAGCCAATACACAGTATTAACTCCAAGACAGAAGGTAAGGGTTTTATACATGCATGCTTTATACAAATATTCTGTTCCTGGATCCAGGCGTTCCAACATAATGTCCTATTTAAAGTTACTATAACAATGTTCAATTAAATCACATTTTTACTCTAATATAAGGGAGACTCTTTTTTTTTTTTTGGTTGGCAGTATTTCCATATAAAATTCTTAAAACTCACATTAAAGTTGACCTGCTATTTTATAATTCATAATACAAAGAATTTCACATTACAGTATTCAAACTTGGATTCATTGTTACCAGTATTCCTTGGGAAGAATTTAGAGCTTGGTCAGACATTGAAGAGAGCAAGGTCATCCTGACTATTGTCTTGCCCCTGGACTTCATGACTCTGGAAGGGAGCGAGGCTGAAGACTTTATGCAACTCTAACTCACTTAAACCCAGCTTTTAGAACTGAACCTCTGCCTTATTTTTGTTTTTTATTTAAAAAAAAATCTGTAAGTCAATGTAAAGTTGTAGCTGGGGCTACCTTATAAAACAAACACAAAATGAACAAGTTCATATAAATCATAAAAACATTTTTAAAATTTTTTATTATTTATTTCTTTCATAGTCATTGTTAGCCCAAATATCCCTCTCTCGACACTTCCCAAAGAGTCATTCCATGACAAATACAATTTTTTAGAGGGAGAAAAAAAACACCACAGACTGATCAATACATTGTAAAAATCTGATAATTTATGCAAAATCTAACACCTGTGGATCTTCCATCTCCACAAAGGAGAGCTGGGAAGTGTCTTCTCCTATTGCTTCATTTGAATACCACTTGATTTTTAATTTTGTTATATTCATTTTTAATTTTTGGTGTGAAGTTGTTCTTTTCATTTATGTTGCTGTAATTACTCTATATAGTTTTCATGGTTCTGCTTACTTCACTCTGCTTTAAATACATGGATCTTTCCATGCTTCTCTGTATTCATCTCATGTCATTTTTGATAACAGCACAGTGATATTCCATACATGTATACACCATAAACGTATAAACATTTATTTAGCCATTACCTAATTGTTGGACATTGTTTCCAATTTTTAGCTATAGCAAAAAAGTGTTGCTATAAATATCATGGAGTACATGGAACTTTCTTCTTATAAATGGCTTCCTGTGCAGTATAACCCAGTAAGGAAGTATCTGGCTCAAAGGGCATAGACATTTTAGTCATTTAGATATTTATTTGCATTATTCCAGACTGCTCTAAAAAAAAGATTATGCCATTTAACAGTTACAGAAATGATGCATTTATTAGTGTGTCTTTCCCATAACCCTTCCACCATTAACTATTGGTCTTAATTGCTCACTAAACAGTTAAAAAAAACCTACAAAGTTTCCAAAGACTTACGAGTACTCACTTAAGGAAGTTTCTGGTTAGTCTTATGCTTTTATTCTGTGTGAATGTGGAAGTTTTGACCAGCTTCCTTCTGTTGTCTTATTGAGTAAAATAAAACAGGTGTGACCTTAGGATTTAATTTTTTTTTTTTTTTTTTTTTTTTTTTTTTTTAAAACCCTTACCTTCCGTCTTGGAGTCAATACTATGTATTGGCTTCAAGGCAGAAGAATGGTAAGGGTAGGCAATGGGGGTCAAGTGACTTGCCCAGGGTCACACAGCTGGGAAGTGTCTGAGGCCAGATTTGAACCTAGGACCTCCCGTCTCTAGGCCTGGTTCTCAATCCACTGAGCTACCCAGCTGCCCCCAGGATTTAATTTTTAAAAGAATTGACTGTTGTCTTTTGGGGGACATTTTGTTCTAATTTGCTATTCCTGATACTCTAGATCAACGGTTGGCAACCTTTTTGGCTGTGAGAGCCATAAATGTGTGCCTAAGGAGGATGGAGGTGGAAGGCACTGGAATATGGGGCGGCGGCTGAAGGGCCCCCTGGGGCACATCCTGGGGCTCTGCCAGAACTGGCTGGTGGGGAGGTAGAGCCAGATATGGCTTGAGAACCATACTGCCGACCCCTGCTCTAGATCTTTTATTCTTATGAATTTTATTACTTTATCATGTTCTATAAAATATCTTTCTGGTAATAGCATTAAAAAGTAATAATAGTGGTAATAATTATTTTTTCTATATTGGTATGGCCTAACCACAAGCACTAAATATACATTCATCTATTAAGAAATTCCTGATTTCTTTAAGGAGAACTTTCTAATTGAATCTATATGTGTTTTTTTGGTATGCTTTGGGAGGCTGATCCCCAGATATTTTATGCGTTTTGTGAATAGGGATGGGATTTCCCTTCTTATTGTTTATGATATTTTGTTATTATTTGGAACTGCTTTTGTTTTTGAAAATTTATTTTACAGCCTGTAACTTTGCTAAAGGTATTGTCTTATTACTGTTGTTAGCATTCCTAGAGTTTTATCAAATTGTTATTTGATAAGAGTGGGCATTTATTTTATACTCTTACTTTTTCAAAATCATTCTGGTGTATTCCCATTGCATATTACACTTCTTTTTGGAACCTCAAAACCTAAACTTTGTAAGGTTTTTTTTTTTTCCTCCTGTCTCAGCATAAGTATTGTACTTTGTCAAGAGTTTGTTTTTGCATCCCTTAAGATGATTTTGTGGTTTTGTATGTTTTGCTTTAAAAAATATTATGTTGTTTTCCTAATGTCAAATTATGCCTTACACTCCCAATATAAATTTCACTTGATTATGATTTCTTTGATAAATTGCTGGTCTATTAGATGGTATTTTGTTTAAAAATTTTGAGTTAATGTTCATTACTGATTGGTCTATAGATTTCTTTCTATGTTTTCTCTTTCCGTAGTTCAGGTTTTAGGATTATATTAGTTTCACAAAAAGGATTTGGGTAACATGCTTTATTTTTTAGCAATTGTGAAGTATGGGCAGTTTCTTAATAGGTTGATACAATTTTCCTGTGAATCCATCAGGACCAGCTTTTTCCTTTGCTAATTCCTTTCCATCTAATTCTACTTTCTTTTCTAAGATGGGGTTAAAATCTCTCAGTGTTCCATGGTTTGGGTATTTTATAGTTTTGAAAGTATTCCTTTAGTGTTCCCATATGTTATTTTTATTCTATCTGGTTTTGCTGTCACTTAACCTTGCTTATTGCTACTTTATTTAAACTTCAGTTTTCATCCTTTTAATTTACTAAGAATCTGTCAATTTAATTTGAAATTTTCTTTTCAAAGAACTAGGTTTTCATTTTATTATTTTTATTTTTGGAATTTATTTCCTCTCATTTTTAATATCTTTTAACCTTTTTTTTAATTTTTAAAAATGCACAGTTTATTAATGCTCTTTTTCTATATTATTAATGCATACTTTTAAGAATATGAGGACCCACCCAGGTCTTTTTTTTGCTGTCCTTAGTTATTGTTTCTGATTTATTCTTATTTAGGTCTAGATTTTTTATTTGTGGATCAGAATCAATCACTACTTTTTACTGCATTTAGTGTGTAAAGGACATTATTATTTCTGCTTTAAAAAAATTCAATCATAATATTTTTATTCTAAATTTTACAAAACCAAACATTTCCATATACAAGGAAAAAGATCAGATGCAAATGAAATCACAAATTACCTATGTTTAGCTTCTTTTTCTTCACATCTACATAATAAATCCTGTCCACAAGTGTCCCAGAACTTCCCCACCCTCCCTGCATTACAAAAGATACTATCAGGGAGGTCGAATATGTACATATAAATTAATTCTTTCATGTTTCATCTTTCTGCTCACTTTCTGGAGGTAGTATTCATAGTTTATTCTCCCAGCATTAATTCTATAGCTGTGTATCATGTCCTCCTGTTTCTACTCATTTCACTGTTCTCTCATGTAGTTCTTTTCAAGTTTTTATAAAAAATGTCTGTTCATCATTTCTTAAGGCACAGTAGTACTCCATCATAATCATATACCACAATTTATTCAGCCATTCCCCAACTGATAGTCATTCCCTCAATTCCCAACTTTTTTACCACCACAAAGAGAGCAAGTATAAATATTCTGGAACATATGGGTTCTTTTCCTCTTTCCCTGATCTCCTTGGGAAATGGTATTTCTAGGTCTAAGGGTATACAGTTTTATAACTCCTGAAGTGTAATTCCAAATTGCCTTCCAAAATGGTTGGATCAGTTTACAGTTCCAACAGAGCATTAGAGTTCCTATTTTTCTACACCTATTTCTGTCTGTAAAAATATCTTCACGTTATCTTTGTACCCTACTACATGGTCAACTTTTGTAAAAAGTTTATATATTGCTGAGAAATATGTATACTTTTACTGTCTCATTTAGAGGATGTCATTCTTTTAACTCTAGTTTCTCTAACAATTTATTTCTATATTTTTTTATGTTAGAATTATCCCAAACTGAGAGGGTTATTAAATCTCCTGTGATTATTGTGTTACTATGTCTTTTTGTAGTTCAGTTAGCATTTCCTATATGAATTTGGATGGTTAGGCATACAGTTTATAATTTCTTACCAATATTGCTTTGTCTTGTTTGACTCAGCTTAACATACTTTCCTTTTGCATAAAAGGAATTTCTTACTGATTTCTCAGCTGTCACTTGCTGCTGCCCATGGCTGTTATCATTATTCACTCATATTCCATTGTGTGTGGGTGTTTGAAAAGCAATCTCTTTAATTTCTGTTATCTTTCTAAAAAGATTTCAAATGCTTCTTTATTATTGAATATTTTTAATATTGTTAAGCTCAGATTTATAGATCACTTTGAGCTGCAACTTGAGCCCCATTGCTCTTTGGAACATCTATCCCTCCATTTCCTAGAGGGTGCAGCACATGATGTATAACTTGAAATTTCCTAGTCGTCTATAAATATCTGTAATATTAAACACACACATAAAACTTTGAAAAAAAGAACAAAAGTAAAACCAAAACAACTTGGGGGAGGCCAGCTCCCTCCAGGTCAAGGGGTTCAAGGTGGTGTGACAGCATTAGCGTGTTAAGACGAATGAGAGACAGTCTGAATTTCAGCCAGGCAGGCATCACAAATACTGCTCTGCTCTGCCTTGAGAAATCACTTGTAACAAAGTAAAAAAGTTAAATAAATAAATAAACTGTGTTCTATTTTTTCAAACTCCTGTCTGATTTTCTCAACTTTTTTGTTAAGTCCTTATCCCAATAGTTTGTATGTTGTGTACCAAATTGTTTAATATACTAATGCTACGCTCTAGTTCAGTGATGGTGAACCTATGGCACAGGTGTCAAAAATGACACACAGCGCTTTCTGTGGGCATGCAGCTGCCCTCCTTTCCTCCACCCAGAGTTCATTACTAGAAAGGCAGAGGAAGTTGGGTGGAGCTGTTCCCTTCCCCCTCTACACTGTCCCTTATGACATTTTTTCACATCTTCCGCTCCTCTGCCCAGAAGCCCAACAAGAGTGCACAGAGCATAAGGTAGGTAACTCACAGGCAGCAGAGCTGGAGGGAAGCAGAGCACTCTGGTCACTCCCCTCCCCCTTTCTATACTTGCTGAGGATATTGCTTACTTTATTTGCCCTGTCTCTGCCCAGCAGCCCTATGGGAGCACTTCATCCCTCCCCTGTGTGGGGTAAAGGAGGGTTGGAGGAGGCACAGAGCATACCCAACATGTGGTGGGGGGAGGGGCACATCACTCAGTTTGGGGGCTGGGGGAGAGGTCTGGCACTCTGTCTTTAAAAGGTTAGCCATCATTACTATAATCTGTAAGATCTGGAAGTAGGTACAAAACATGGAAAAAAGAATAAAAGTTCATACTCAAACAAGGAATAAAGAAACTCATATAAAATTCAAACTGGTTTTGCACAAAAAAAAAGTCTTTACTCATTTCCTAATTCTAGAAGATACTGATTCAAATTTGTAAGAAAAATAAGAATTCTGCATTTGTTCTTTACTTGAGTAGTCTCTTGCTTCTCTGAAATCACTCTTTTCCACAAATATGTAAAGTTTATGTTCTTAAAATTGTTTAAACTGAAATTGAGCATTAATAAAATGAAAATCAATTTTAAGTATTAACATAAAAAAATTAAAGCAAATGGGTCAAAATTAAATGAAGAAAATCTGCAATAGGCATTTTATAGGTCTTTTTCAGTTAAGTTACAACATTAAAAGGTAGCAGCAATCATATGAAATACACTCTGGGTCTGAGTTATTTGGATGTGGTCTACACAGCTGAAAAGAACTATTTTGACTTGAAAAATTCATTGATAAAATATTAGTTTCCTGTTAAACTCTTTAAAAACATTTAATTATTTTCAAAATGTGAATGTAATTTAAAACTCTAATGTATTATGTATATAAACTAATAAACTCACACCAAGCAGTACAAAGTAAAATAACTCAAACACTAAAAAGCAAAATAAAACAGAACCAAACAAATTATAGTTTAAGAACTGAAAGGCCATAAGTTCCCAGTTCATAACAGGAGACAAATTAAACACTTATTTTAATTTTATTAAAAGTATTTTATATCTGCATACATAATGTCAGATTTTATTTACAAAAACCAGATCAATGTAACAAAAATGACATTTTTGTTTATTGTGGGGAAAATCAAAACTATTCTGATGCCAAGTTGGGATCACAGTTTGAACATGAACAAAGTTTAGGTACTAAAAATCCTGTTCTTATCCTTTACTTCGAAGTCTTTTACTATGTCAAAGACAATAATCTCATCACTTGACACTCACAGATGCACTTATATGCCCATTTGGAAAGATTATTTTTAGTGCCCACTTAAAACTTAACATTTTAACTTAAAACTAAATTATTTTTGATGCTGAATAAACCAAAATATAAACAAATATATAATATTTGTTAGCACAAAGGAGTTGGTATTTTTCTATCGGCTATATGAAAATATCCCTTACTTTGAATTATAGTTTCTAGTCAATTTTACGAATAGGTTATAAGTTTGTAGGCTCTGTCAGTAACTGTACCACCTGCTTTTTACATTAACAATAATTGGATTAAGATGGAGTAAGAGAAAGTTTAGTTATTATTTTCATAACATTTTTTAAGAGATGAAATCAGGCTGATTGGAAAACGCTAAGTAACTGTGGTATTTGATTTAGTTTTACCACTAAATCCTATAAAGTAGTCAAAATGCTTAAACTCTATTGAGAAAATATATATAAATATTAATCCCTCTCAATTCTATACCAAGAACATAGCTGTCCAGCAAACTATGGGGCTAAGTTGAATGATTCACACAACCATTAGACTTCAAAATAAACATTAATGTAAGAAAATTTATACTTCTAAGTATTTAATATATTTGTGGCTACAAATTGTACCATTATGTTTTGGCAAATTTGTGCTGATTTGATACAGTAATAGTTTAATGACACCAAGAATATATAATGAACAAATGAGACTGGTAACCAGGATCTACCAATATTGACTCAGCTTCTTACTTCTCCCTGCTCTCTCTACTCCACTCCACCCTGTAGGCAGCAGCTTGTCTTTGAAGACAGGACACAGCAAGCAGTACAAGGACATCTTTACTACTCTTGCATATACTCAAATTTTCATTCATGGAAGAGACATAAGATCCTGCAATTATTAAACAAAGACATTGGCCTAAAAATGCAATCAAAATTTAGTAGTTTTGGCTTTTGGGTATGAGATGTTATTAACTGTAAATCAAATAATAATAATAATGATAACAGAAAATCCTCATTGCTAACACCAGGAAGCTTACCCTCTCTCCCATCCCCCCCAAAAACCTCTATTATAAAAAGGACACATTTTAAATTTGCATATACTACTTACAATGACTGGAAACTGCAAATGTCACTTGTAATCTAGCATTATGGCTTTACAAGAAACAAAAGACAGAAGAAAAGGGTTTATTCAGTCAGAATTTGAAAAGACACTGATAAACTTGCAAATCATAACTTCTATGTATAATTTAAAAGAGAAATTTCTTTGGATAACGTATTTCAAAAACAGGGACATCTCATAACCAGGAGATTGGGATAAAAATAGACTATATACTTGCTGGTATGAGAGATTTCACAGAGCTTCTCAAAAAAGAAGTGGTTGTAGAAGGCAATGTTAAAACACTCAACTGACAAGTGTTTTGTAACCGTTTCTTTTAAAAAATAATTCTGACTACACGAAAAATTTCAAATTAAATTAAAATCATTACTCCTCTGTTACAGAAGATTTTCTGGATTTGAGGACAAGGTCCTTGATAGATGTAGAAATTTCCTGAAGTTCCTTTCGAATGGCATTATTAGCATCTTCATGCTCTTTGCCTACTTGGTTAATCAACTGGTCATCTCCTTGCCCAGTTTTCTTATTTTGATTAACCAGCTGCTTCACAACTAGGCCTTGGTATCTGACCAAAAGAGAATGTTGATCCTGAAGTGGGAGAAAAAAGAGAAGTTAAAAAAAGGGATTTAATGAAAAAGAGATAGCCAGCTAAATTCTGTTTTTAAAATGAATCTGTAGTCACTAAAGATGTTCTCAGAAAAGTTGAAATGGGGAAAGATGTGATAAATATATATGTTTGATATATAGGACAAATAACAATCATTCAATTAAAAAGTTCAAATCTAAAAACTATAGGATAAAATTTCAAATACTCTAGAATGCATATCTACCTCTGGCATTTTATTGCTTAGAAAAGCAATGATTTGTGGTACACATCGTCCAGGTGCATGAAGCATACAATGAGTTGAGAATTGAAACAACAGAACTGATGTAAGGTGAAGGATAAGAGCTGGGTCTTCTGTAACTTTCAGCTGTTCAATTAGTGCTTGTCTGTGTTGGAATAATACCTGTCTAGAGGAAGAAAAAATAATGGTTATTCTATCATATCATTATCATATATAAAATAAAGCTCTATTTGCTCTGCACTAAAAGTTTTTATTGCTTCCCAAATAAAATGATAGCTTTAATTTTTAGTCCTTTCATTACCTAACCAATATACTCCTTTAACACTTCGTGATGGAGGGAAAAAAATCTTACATGCATAAAGTTACTAAGATGCTAAAAACCAAAACCAATCTAAATAATAAAGAAAATTGTAGATCATGTCAATAAGATTTCTGGGTTTTATCAACTCTAGATTATTGCATTTAACAGTGAATAGCACAGGGGTATCATAAGAATATTATACTTTAAATGTGATAAGGACTAAGTTAAATAAGAGCAAGTCAGACTCTCACAGGTCAAATAATTCTTGTCATAAGATGCACAGTAAGAGAAATGTTAACAATAAATGAGTTATGTAATACCTTTCTTTTTTTTTGTCTCCCTTCTTCACCATAATATCGCAAGCATCTGCTGCAGAGTCCAGAAAAGAAAGAAAGTCTTCTAAGCTCTAAAGAAAGGTACACAGTACCACACATTATTCTATGTACACATTATTAAAGAAATAAATGTATAAAAACAAGAGTTCAAGAAAATAACAAAAAAGTTAAAAAGCTTAATTTATTATTCTTTTAAAAAACTAAACTGATTTTAACTTTTGGTTAAATCAGATATTTGCTGTTAAGTGTTTACATTGAAAACATATCACTATATCCATCTCTCTGTCTCCTTTAAGCTGTTAAGTGCCAAAAACTATTTTAATTTACTAAAGCAGTTTGGCTTATGGTTATGTAGAATCTCATTAATATTATTAAACATTTATAAAATACAATTACACTAATTTAATATCCTTGACAAAAGTCTATGAGTCCTAGAATACTAATAGCCTCAAACTTCACTTACTTTTTCATTTAGAGAGTTATGGAGCTTTGTGAGAGGACCTTTAGTCTCTTCTGACAGTTTACCTAAAATCTTTTTTCTTATCTAGAAGGAAAACAACAGAAGATTAGGATATGCTTTAAAGATGACAAAAAAAATGTAACTCCAATTTCATAGTTATTATTCTAATAATGGAAGAAACATGAAAGTAATTTTTGGTTAATGTAAAAAATTGTCCCCAAATAATTTCATAAAATACTACATTTCTTTTATAAGGTCTATTTCCAAACAAGATAAAACTCCAGTTAAAAATTAAAAATCATCAAGATAACGAAGACTAATATACCTCACTTGTTATGGTAGTAGGATCTTCTACTGCCATCATTAAGTCAGCAGCTAAGAAGTTGAAAATAAGATTAGTGATATCTGTACAGACAGTCTTCAATAAGTGCTTGGCAAGGTTGGTTTGTGCATCATCTGTAAAACATGATATTTACAGAACATAACTTCCAAAAGAAATAATGAGAATTAAATTAAAGACATCACTTGAATTAAATGTACCTGTAAAAAACTTTGTTCCTTTTTCAAATAATCTAATATTGTTGTATAGATTTGACACTTCATCTTGTAAATCTTTGATGGTGCGTTTCCTACTAGCTCCAGATGCAGAAGAAGTTGAAGACATAAAGACTGAACGTACCACTTCCAGATAACTTCTATTGAGGTATCTATGAATAAGAAAAATATATTTACCTAGCACAATTAAATGTTGTTGAATTTACTCAGATAATTTATTAAGAAAAATAGTGCATCCTGAATGCTCCAGTGGTATTCATGTAATGTCAAGAAAAAGCAAGGAAGGACATTACAGAGAAGAGTCAAAGAGACGAATGGGTTGTGACCTGGATTTCTGAAAGAAGTACTTTGAGTAAACAAGTAGAAGGAAAACAGTCAGAAGGGGAACAGGATCACTCTAAAGAAGGATTCAAGCTAAAATAAGAACAGGATTGAACAGAAGGGACGTTAAAAAATCAAGGAGATGATTATTATTTTTTAGTCATCTCAGTACTGTCTGACTCTTTTTGATCTCATTTGGGGTTTTCTTGGAAAAGATACTACAGAGATATTGTCATTTCCTTCTCCAATATATTTTATAGGTAAGGAAACAGAGTTAAATGACTTGCCCAGGATGATACACCTGGAAAGTGCCTGAGGACAAACTTGACCTCAGGTCTTCCTGACTCCAGGCCTTGCACAATTATTCTCTGTGCCATCTAGCTGCTCCAAGGAGATGGTAAGAAAGGTAAGTTAGAAGAATTAAGTAAACATTAGAAAGACAAAATAAAACAGTGATGAGTGATGGAAAAAGAAATGAATAAGGATTTCAGGTTCTTAAGAGGTCATAAAAGAGCTTAGGAGGTGAGCTATAAATATTCAAAAGAGGTGAGAAAAAGAACTACAGAGTATATCAACCAGAGTGAAAGCAGGAAGAAATCTGCAATGACTTGCACCAAGTGTGTGGTTTTATAATTATCACAGCTATGTGCCTGCCATCTATATTCAAAATGTATGTTCACCTCCCTTCTAGAAAAGGAGATAAAAGGATCTGAAAAATGCCTCTTTACCTTCCACATTATCACGTAATTTTTTCAAAAGATTGAAAAAAGAGACTTCAAATTTCAAGGAAATAAAGTATTTTGAAAAAGGGGAGAAATATGACCTATGTCAGGAGGTAGGAGAGTAGAAGAATGCCACATAAACGGATGAGAACAAGGATCCTTGTCCACTTGGATCTTTAAAAATTAAAATAAAATGAGGTTCCTCCCTCCTTTGAATATATCTGAGGAGCTGGCTTTCTGAGAAAGAAGCTACTTCTCCAAGCAATATCCAGTAGATTCATAAATGTTCACAGGAAAGAGATCATTAATTAAGAGTTAGAGGGGAAAAAAGATTAGTTGTTGATAACTCCCAAGTCAGAGGTCAACTGTCAACCTGATAATAAAAGAAATGTATGTTGTCTTCTCAGGGCACGTATCCAACACATAACTGAGAAACTCTCAAGATGTATCTAAAAGGCTAATCATCATTGCCTACCTTTGGTGATTTTGGTGGACATAATAATATTGCAAGAAGGAACCTAGAAAGTCAAGAAGTATTGAGCAAGAAACTAAAGATCATAGTGTCACAAGTGATAATGTAGTCACTGCTTCCCATTAAAGGAAAGATATTCAGAAAAGTGGATTTGAAATAGTAAACAGAAGGCTAACATGATGGTCTTAGGGAATGAGAGTTGGATTTGTGAATCATGGTTTAAAATATAGGACTAATAATTCCTTGGCCAGGAATAACATAAACCTAACAAAAATGTTATTTATGTATTTGTTTGCTGTCTTGCAAATCTAGTAAAACATATCCAACTGAAAAGAATGGGAGAGAAAATTACTTTTATCTACTGGGCAGTACTACTACAGAGTCACCTGAATGAAAGAAAAAGAATAATTGTTGAAATGTCCAAAAATTCATAAGAGGAAAAATCCAACTTAGAAGGTAGTAAAAAATAAAACAAAACAAAACCCCAAAAGATAAAAATGTCTATAAACAAAACAGTTTAGGCTGGGGCAGCTGGGTAGCTCAGTGGATTGAGAGCCAGGCCTAGAGACTGGAGGTCCTGGGTTCAAATCTGGCCTCAGACACTTCCCAGCTGTGTGACCCTGGGCAAGTCACTTGACCACCATTGCCCACCCTTACCACTCTCCTATCTTTGAGCCAATAAACAGAAGTTAAAGGTTTAAAAAAATAATAAAAAAATAAAAAAAATGGTGTAGGCCAAAACAAATATGACTAGAGGTCTGAATGCCAAGGAGCTACAATTGGACTTCACAGGTATCATTTAAATCTAGTGGGATGAGAGTCATAAATTGAATACTGAATATGTATATTATTTTTTCTAAAAGATAGGTTTAGGGTGGAGAGAGTGATGTTAAAAATACTGGAAAGAACTGCTTGAACACATGAGCTGATGCAGACATGATTGGGGATGTAGACTCGAAACGACCACACCAATGCAACTATCAATAATATGGAAATAAGTCTTGATTGGTGACACATGTTAAAACCAGTGGAAATGTGTGTCAGCTATGGGGGGGGGGGGCAAAGGACAAAGTAAAATCATGAATCATATAACCATGGAAAATTTTTCTAAAAAATAAAATATTAAAAAAAACACACTGAAAGCATCAATAGGGAGAAAACAAGTGATTTTTTTTTCATTAGAAAATAGTAGAGGCCACTTGGACAGAAAGAAGAGAAATGAGATTTCAGGAAACAAATTAAATGCTACTATATTTGTCAGAGAGAAATAACATATTGGGGATAGGGAACTTAAATCATTCAGATAGCTGTTAAAGTTCTCTGTCAAAAACAGAACTAAAAAAATCCTTGACTTGCCTTAATAAGTGTATCCTCTCAAAAGGGGCAGAACCAAAAAAGGCAAATTCTATTCTGAATCTGCATCTTACTAACAGGGGGAAACTGGTAGATGGAGTAGTAATGACAGAAATCTTGGAGAAAATTATTCATTTTTTCCATAGAGTCTGATAAAGAAAACTGGTATGGCATGTACCCTATAACTGGGGAAAAAAGAATTCAAAGAGTTCAGAGAAAGAACAGGTATCTTTCTGATTAAGATTCTACAGGAAAAAAAAATCTACAGAGAAAGTCAGCCTAGGAAAGATGGTTTACTCATAAATGAAAACCTGAACATACAAGAGGATGATTCAGATGAGGAGAAGAAAAAGGAATTGTCTGGAGGGAACCACAATATGAAAGAATAAGTATTTACCAGGCTAGTTCTTTATCAAAAAGGTCAAGGTAAAGCTTAAGCCACATAGTTAATATGAAACTTCTTTGTGGCCTCAAGTCATTGAAGATGGAGGTTCCCGATCATCAAAAGATGCAAATTTGAAGAGTGAATCTCTTCATATTTGGCAGATGACTCCATGAACCCCTACATCTTGCTCTACTAAGCAGATATGTTATCATGTGAGGATGAGGAGTTGCATCTTGCCTGATCTAAATGTTGTGGCCTTTCTAAGCTCTGTTTAAGGAAATCTCTTATTGTTTAGTCCTGGAAGGTTTAAAGCTATATTAGGATAAAGGTTAAAGGCAGGATAGAACCACTCCTGAAGGTTGATATCAATGAGATCAAGTTGCTCAATTTTTACTTTCTTCTGCTTTCTCTGCCAAGGAGAATGGATTTTGGATTAGAAAACTCAGAACAAGAATGGCTAGGAGAGTTAATAAGAAGATAGATAAGAGCACATGAGCCAAAATAAACTGCATCCCAGGGCAGAGTAAAGATGGACATCTCTGCTAAGCCTCTTAAGGACAGTAATATCTGAGAAACTGCAGAGAATTGAAAAACAAGAGGGGACAGGGGAAAATCAAGTTGTGGTTCTTTTTTGTTTTCTTTTGTTTTGTAAAGGAGAAAAATATAGTCTATAGAAGACTGAGCTTGATTTTTATTCTTGGTAAAATTCTATTTTCCATTTATTAAATTATAGTAAACATTTAGAAAAGAAATCAGTGATCACAAAAAGACAGTATGACTTGTTAATGATAGTTTACTTGGATTTTAGCAGTGTTTAATAGCTCATATTATCCTTTAGCAAAGAAATAGATATGTGTCTATTTATAGCTTAGGCATTAATAAATTAAATGGGCCCAAATGATTGAAAGGTCAGGATCAAAGAATAATTATTATTGGTTTAATGTCAACATAGTACCCAGTGCCATGCCGGGAGGACCTGTCATTTGTTCTGTGTTGGTTTAACATTCTGATCAATAACTTGGATAAAAGGTATTTTCAGATGACAAAGTTGGAAGTGATACTTAACATTTGAAGATGGCCAAGTATCCAAAAAAGATTTTGATAAGCTAGAATGTCGGGCTGTATCTGATATGATGAAATTTAACAGAATTAAATGTGAAATTTTATACCTGAGTTCAAAAAAAGCAACTTCACAAGATAGGGGAAATATGATTAGACTGTTTGAAAACAAATGGTGAGGTTTCAGTGGGCTGCAAATTCACTATAAGTCAAGTTCTGAGTAAAATCCCACATATCTACAGGAAGTCTTTCCCAAAGCCTTCTCCTATTAATTATTTACTGTTTGTCCTGTATAGCTTACATGTTGTTTCTCTCTTTAAGCTTTACGTTCTTTGAGGGCAGGGACTGTCTTTTGCCTCTTCTTGAATCCTTAGTAGCACTTAATATTTACTGATGGACTTATATAGTAGGCAATAAGGCTCAATATTATCTTGGGTTGCACCATGAGATCTGGCTGTTTACAGAAACAAAAAACTAGCCATATTATAGTTTGCCCTAACCAGACTATAACTGGAAAAAAGTGTATTTAGCTTTGAGTACAAGAATTTAGAAAGGACGTACATGAACTGGAAGGTAACTAGAATGGTAAAAGGCTTTGAGTTCAGGTTAAATGAGGTTCAAGTTTAAAAAAAAAAAAAAGGAATGCTTAGACTAGAGAAAATCCAAGGGAAAAGCATGCAAGCTATCACATAAAGGAAAGATTAAACTTAATGTTTGGCCTAAAAGGGCACAATTAAGAGCAATAAGTATCATGTACGAAGAATATAAGTAAGTACAAATAAATATAATGTAGAAAAACATACAAATGTAGGCTTGAGGTAAGGAAAAACATTCTAATAACTGAGTCACCCAAAAGTGGAATGGTATGTTTAAGGAAGGTCTTAGAAGTCTTTAAGATGAAATTGGATGTCAACTTGTTGTCTATGTGGTAATGACTCATTGTTAGGTATGAGTTAGCCTAAATGATCTAAAAGGTCCCTTTCACATCTGAAAATTTGTGATTCTGTGGATCCACTGGAAGTACCAGAATATAAGAGAAAAGAAACCCAATGAATTAGTAGGAAAACAAAACTTGGAAATTATTCATATTTTGAATTCTGAGCTCTAATTTCCAAACTTTAATTAAAGTCTTTTTCCTAATAATAATAATCAGTAAATTTCTATCATTAAATAAGGAATGTTACTTCTGGTAGTTAAAAATCAAAAGTCCAAAGTATATTTCTATACTTGCCTTGTTAAATGTTCAGCAAGTTCTGTAACAAATTCTTCAGGACCATCTTGTATTTGTTTCTTCAAAACATCTTCAATTTCTTCCACTGACATAAATGTGATCTCAGGCTTTTTCCTACCTATATCAGACATTAGCAGTTTTTAAACACAAAACTATAACCCAATAAAAGATGAAGATTCATTTTATCTGCCCAGAACAAAAACAGCAATACAAAATCTTATGTCAACAAAATTTACTAATAGTCAATGGCAAATTCCTACCTACCACTAAAGAAAAAATAGATATTAAAAATCATTTGAATAATTAACTCTCCTAAAATTTTCTTCTACAAATTAGTGACAAGGCGGCAAGTGAAGTGGTAGGAATATCATGTTTATAGCTTTCTCTCTAAAAAAAACGTGAGAGTAGAACTATCTATATTTATCTATTTTGTCTGGTTATGAAATTTCTTAAGTGTTTTGAATTACTGGGGGGGGGGGCAAATTCTAATGCCTTTTACAATGTATTGTCTTATAGAATCCTCTCAAATGCTGAGAAGTTAAGTAACTTTTTCAGGAACTCATGGTTCAATATGTGTGAGAGAGGGACCTTAACACAAAGTCATCTTAACAATTACTTGGGAAAAAAATGTGTAGACTTTGAGTAATTTAAAAACAAATTGTAATAAATAAGCTTTTTAATCTCTGTAATAGTAGCAAATATTTATAAAATAGCAATGAGCATGCTCCTTCTAAACGGCTAAAATGACAACATATTTTGGTGTGTAAAACCATTCATGTTTTACTAAAAATGTTAGAACTATATAATCTAAAGTCTTTTTCAAAAGTTTAAGTTCCACTATTTTTCTTTTTCTCAAATGTTTGTCATGAAGCCGAATCTTACTAGATAATACTACTATTTTAAGGTACTAAAGAACAGAGAGGCAAGATAGCATAATGGTAAATTAGCTGAACATCTCTGACATACTGGCTATGTGACCCTGGGTTAGTCACTTAACAGTTACAGAAATGAAGTTTGCTTCTTGGACAAAATTCTTTATAATGATTAAATGTAATGACAAGTTCAGGTCCTAGCCAGTAATAGTAAATTTTTATTTCATTAAATAGCTTATATTTCCTAAAAACTGTATTATTATTCTTGATGTTATGCTAAGCAAGTTGAAAAATGAGCTGCTTAACCTTTTCTATTTTAGTCCTCTTGAAAGATAAGGCTGAACCACATCAATACAACTTTGTCTGATTTCCTTTGAAAACTCAGCTCAAATACTTCTTATATAAGGAACTTTCTGATCTTCCCAGATGCTAGTAAAACCCCTTTCCACCCAATTATCTTGTATATGTTGTCTCCCCTGTACAAAATGAAGCTCTTGTGAGGAGAGGGTTACTTTCATTTTTGTCTTAGTATCTATAGTATCTTGGCCATAGTGGATACTCAATACTTATTGACTTGATTAATTTAGGAGATAGTCTTAATTATTCCACTTTTCCTACAGCATGAATCTAGGTAAGGGACCAATAGTGTTAACTAGTGAAGAGGGAAATAATTTTTATGACTGTCATAGGTTTCTACCATTTTCTAAGAATGTAAATTTTTGTTGGTTAAACAAGAAATTTTCAAAAGTATTTTTACCTACTCCAATAAGAGAGTGTATAATATAGTAAAGCTACAGCAAATCCAAAGCTGATATGATTTTATGTGTATTCGTTATTGCTTGTCACCAGTATCTCTGCAATACTCATCAGTCTGATCAGTCCACTATGACACAATAACACTTGACACTACATAATAATTATCTTCCACTTTCCTCCATTTAGTGCATCACCAAGTTTCAGCAGCTTAATTAACTTAATATTAGCTTAAACTCAAAAGCAGAAAATTCTTATTTAAAATCAAATTTCAAAATAGTTCTTTTGAAGAGATCCAAATCAAGAACCAGTCCATAAAACCAAATATATATCTAATTGTCATACTTACATACAGACTTCTCTTAAACACTATAATAAAAATGCTTAAGTACATTGTACTTCCCTTTTACATTTTTCAAGAATCCAAATCTTAAAATTTTATGTCATAGTAACCGACTAAGCATATACTAAAAAACAAAAAACAAAAACCTATAGGTTATAATACTTAATAAAATTAAAATGCCACCTAAAATAAAACCACATACCAGTGTTTGATGACTGAGTCTCATCATCACTATCATCATCTTTTCTTCCTTTCTTCTTAGTCTTTTTAATTTTGATCTCTCTGGCATTTCCACCACCACCTCCTCGAACACTTCCACTGCCCTCTGGTGGAAAACGACATTATTTAGTACAGCCCAATTAAAGTACCTTATTGAGGAAAAAATGATAATACATTGTTACACAGTCCAAGTTTATGTCAGACAGAATTAAAAGTAATTATTTTATTTGTTTGTTTTCTTTTCCTTCTTAAAACTGTTTGGGATTTTCTTAATAAAATTATAAACATGCTGCCTGTCAACCAGAGGCAGGGTATTTACTATACATTTAAAAGAAAAAGTATTTCTTACAAAAAGTGATTTTATCTCCCATTTTAGAAATAAACTAAACTCTTTGAAAATGTGAGAGAAAAATATGAAAATCAAGACTTGTGAAAAAAAGATTTCTCAGGCAAGCAATAAATGCATCAATGTCAATCCTTCTGCCTAAACCAAAATTTGGCAAATATAGCTCACTAAATCACTTAGCACTTAGAATACTAGAAGTAAAATTTTTTCCAGTTTGAGGAATCGTATTCAACTGCATAAAACAACACAACAGGACTGTCATTGAAAGCAACTTGCCAAAGGATATCTTTAAATATTGCGATGGAATATAATAGTTACACTGATACACCAGGAAACAGAATTATTAAACTATATTGTATTTTTAGAATATTTTCAACAATATGATGCTTTACAACTGTGAGTAACATATCCTTGGCACAATTTTCCTAGAGTGGCAGAATTCCAAAGTAGTAGGCAGAACAAAGGAAAAAATACAAGTTGAACGGCAAAAACTTTTTCTTAAAAAGTTTTTTACATATGCTTCTCTCTGAATATCATAGCTGTGAATGTCCTGCATTTCTGATTGTTCTAAAACTTGTGGCTACATATAAAAGTTTTTTTTTTTAACCCTTACCTTCCGTCTTAGAGTCAATACTGTGTATTGGTTCCAAGGCAGAAGAGTGGTAAGGGTAGGCAATGGGGGTCAAGTGACTTGCCCAGGGTCACACAGCTGGGAAGTGTCTGAGGCCAGATTTGAACCTAGAACCTCCCATCTTTAGGCCTGGCTCCCAATCCACTGAGCTACCCAGCTGCCCCCATACATATAAAAGTTTTGAATATTTTCTCTTAGTTATTAAGAAAATATTTATAGGTCCGTTATTTTCCAATGATAATTAACAGCATTACCAACAAAAGATAATTTCCATTAATTCTAAAGCAAAAACATTTTTTAAAAGAAACCTTTCTTATGGGAAAACACTTGGCTTTCAAATAAGAGGTACTTTAAAATTAATAGGAGGTATTTACATTTTAGCATTGAAAATTTAAGTCATGGTGTTAGACAAGATCATTTCAAACTCTGATTTATCAAACCATATCCTAGAAAAATGAATTCTTAAATCTCAAGATAAGCGCCTTAGTTTCCATGTTAACATGACACTGGTATTTTCAGAGCATTAAATAATTTGAAAAATTAAGTGTAACATGTATCAGTACTCAATGATGACAGTCAAAATTAAAAATTAAGAAGCATAAATTTTCTAACTTCCAAAGGGCATAATATTCAAGTTCAATTTTTACAAAGTAGGTTATGTAAAATGAAAACAAATGTACTAAAAACACCTTTCTGAGCTGTCAACACTATCGGGTTACCTGCTGCTTTTCTTCTTCTTTCATCTTTTTTATCCTTTTTACTTGTACTAACACTTTCCAGGAAAGGAGACTGTTTCAAATCTTCTTCAGTGATTAAATTAACGGGATTATTCTTCATTTCCTGGAGGGAAATGAATTTACCTTAAGTACATAAATACATGCATGCTGCATATTACAAAACTAAATGATCTTTGCTAACATAGTTAAGTCTTCTTTACTTGTTATTTTGAGATGTATTTTCCAATGTCTGAAGAAACAGGGAATTGTTCTGATCTATATAAGGTGTGACCTACTTTCTTCTCATAGTTCTTTGCTATTGGATATCCCCACCACGGCTCCTAATGTCTATTATCATTTTATCCCTCTCTGTATCTTTTTTACTTTTTTTTTGATCGCTGTTTTTAACTTTCCAACTTTTCTTGACTTTTTAGCTTACTGGCTTTTCTTCCCTCAACAGACAATAAGTGAAACAATCATGTTAAATTAAGAGGAATTTGGGAGTTCCCCAACTACTAAAGGTCACTTATTCACATCAAAGCGCTCTTTTTCACTTGTTTTTGAGTTCACTATTCAGAATATTTGAGGTTTCCAAATGTATATACTTTCATAAAAACAAGTAAACTGGAAGCTTTCATATTAACCCACCTTTTGTTGATTTCTTTAGAACCATTTTTTGGTGATTAAGAGTTTCTTTATTACAAGAAAAGTCAATGGTTATATTAAATGTACAGAACTATTATCTTAATGTAACTTCAATAAAAAAGTTCGTGATGCTCCAAATTTCTGAGAGGAAATGTTAAAATTACAAAAACAAACAAAATTTTAAAAGTGCCCTAAAAGACTATATCACTATTAGGAGAATTTAGTGCAGAATTTCCCAGGATTTACATGATCTTTATAGTGTCTATGCTAATGTTTCAATACAATTCACAATCCTGGGACAAAAATAGAATTATTTTCATGTCCATTTCCAAGAGAAAATATTGTAGTATGGACATGCTAGTTATAGATATCCCCAAGTAATCCATTCATAATCTTCTTATAATGGATTGTATATTGTCTGTCTATAACATGAATAAGCATATAGTTCTTCATATAATTTTATCTAGTAACTAAAACAATAACTTAAAAAATCCTGTTTCATTTATGGTACCTAAGAGAATATGGATATTTATTCTTCTGAAGAAAACAACCTTTAAGGCCTTTACTACATTTAATGCTATCAAAATTTTTACTAGTAGACATTACCTAGACCTCCTGATTAAAAACATAAAAATTTCCCAGTTTAAGTTTTCAAATTTGCCAATCTAAAATAGCGAAGAAAGTTTCCTCATTTGAAAGTCTGCTATAACAATGAAATCACAAGTCCTATTCCCTATTTAATAACGCAGGCCTAGCTGGTATATACTTGGATAAAACTGACAGTAGTATTTCAATTACAATAAGAATAAACAGACGTATGTAATTTATTAAAGTGCTTTAGGTATAGTTTATTAAAATATACACATGTGTGCATGTATATAATTTGATTTATACAACAATTCTGTGAGGCAGATATTTCAGTTACTATAACTACCTTATAGATAAAGAAACTGAGGCACAAAGCAGTTAAACAACTTGCCCATAATTACATGCTGAATAGCAGAAACAGGATGCGAGACCATGCTTCTCCTTATTCCTAGTCCAATATTTTTTCACAGTATGTTATTGATAACAATAGATAATAATAAAATTTGATAATAGCCAAAAACCACAAACATTTGTGAAGTGTCTATTATGTGCTGTGCACTGTACAAAGCAGTGGGGATAAAAAAAAAGGCAAAAGACAGTATACTCATGAGGAGCTATTTTATTTTTTAAATTAAATTAATTTTATTTTTTTAAACCCTTACCTTCCGTCTTAGAATCAATACTGGGTATTGATCCTAAGGCAGAAGAGTGGTAATGGCTAAGCAATGGGGGTTAAGTGACTAGCCCAGGGTCACACAGCTAGGAAGTGCCTGAGGTGAGATTTGAACCCAGGACCTCCCATCTCTGGATCTGACTCTCAATCCACTGAGCCACCCAGCTCCCCCCATGAGGAGCTATTTTAAAAGATACTTTCATAATTCTGTCTTCTCAATTATTTAGAATTGCCTTTCCCATACTCAACTAATAAGACTGCTACATAAAATATTTATGTGTACATAGAATGCAGAAAATATGCTGCAGAGAAATTATGTATCGAAATGGAAATTCTTCTTCAAATTCAAACTGCTTTAAATACAAAGGATACCTTTTGTACATTTAAAGTTTTTAAATTTATATCTGTACCTTAAGGGGAATCAATTTGGAAGACTATGATTTTCTAAATAGTGAAACACTATGAAGCAGGAGGTAGTCAATGAGGAACAGGTTTAGAGGCAAAGCCCAAAGGAAGACACTAAAGAGATTGTACATTTAAATATAAAACTGATGTATGAAAGTACTATAATATTCATCTCTGGCTACATTGCTAGTTCTCTCTCTTTCCAAAAAAAAAAAAGAGAGAGAGAGAGAGAGAGAGAGAGAGAGAGAGAGAGAATCAAATGCTTAAAATATTTCAATGTTTGGTGTATGACAGAAAAATAGGCATACCTTTTCAGCTTTCTGGTGCATCAATCCACTGAACAATTCTGTACAGTTATTTATAAATTTTTCACTAACTACAACAGTATCATTAAAGACCATGGCTGAAGGGTGTTTGCTAAATGTTCTCATCACTTGCTGAAGCAACATTCCAGCATCTTCTACCGATAAAGAACTAGGCAGTAGTGGCTAAAATAATAATAGTTAAAAAAACAAGTTACATATATGTTCAATGAAAGCATTTATTAACTACTTACTACACGCAAACTGTTGTACTAGGTGCTGGGGGAAAGAAAAAACAAAAAAAGCAAAAAAAAAGTCCCCTAAGAGCTTACTAATTCTACATTGGGTAGTACAATATCTATAAACATATAAGTAAGTATAAAATTATTTCACAAAATAAAAGATATGAATAACTAAATCATATAAATCAAGGAAGGCTTTTAATTGGGGAAAGCACTGTCTTAACGAAGTCTAGAGAATTCAGAAGAGAACATTCGAGGGATAGAAGATACATTTATATACAAAAGTATAAAGATAGAGCATGTATCTGACTTAAGGGAAAAATCATTTGGTCAAATGGCCCAGAAAATAAAGTGCATGAAAAAGAGAAAGTGAAATAAGTCTAGAAAGATACATGAGAGTCAGATTGTGGAGTGCTTCAATATGAATTTGTATTTTATCCTAAGAGGCCCAAAAGTTGTTGAGTAAGGGAGTAACACGAACAAACTTATTTTTCAGAAATTATTGTAACAATTATGAGGAAGATGGGTTAGAGAAAGAACTGCCAATTAGGCAGCTATTACAGTAGTCCAAGCATGAGAGATATGATGAGGATCTAAAATAAAGACATAGTGCCATAAGTGTAAAGAAGAAAATGTATGGGAGACAAATGAAGTAATTATGTTTAAGTAAAATCAATAAGGTCTGGCAATTAATCAGATATGGGGGAGAAGAGCTGAAGAGTATTCTGAGGTTAGGAGCCTAACTGACTAGGGAAATGGTGCCTCCTTCAAAAGCAAAAGGGAAATTAGGCAAAGGGATGGGTTTTTGAGATGCTGACAAGGCATCCATATGGCTTTTTATAGCAGGAGATTACCTGGGGTTAAGAAGAGAAATGTGTATGTCTATGCATGTATGAATATGTATGCATGTAGATACAGAAAAGAATATAGATATAGACATCAGTATAGAAATCAATGCTAAACCTATGGAAGCTGGGATCACCAAATAAATGTGGAAAGAAAAGAAGGGCAGAAAAAGCTTTTGGGGAATACCCATGGTTTAACAAATGGGAAAGGACAAAAATAATGATACAGAAGAGTGAAAAGCAACAGTCAGAACAGTAGGAGAACCAAAACAGGATATCAGAAAAGCCAATGGAGAAGAGAAAATCCAGGAGGTAGTAATAGTCAATATTGCTGAGAGCTGGAAAGATATAGAAAATGAAGTCTTTGAAAAGATTTTAGCAATGTTTGTTGGCAAACGAAGAGAAGAGACATGTAAGAGATTAAGGAATAGGAAACGAGAAAGTAGAGATAATGTGAGAAAGCCAAGAGTATGAAGAAAGAACAGTGAGGCCAGAGCACTGGAAGATTAGGGAAGGGTAAAAAAGCTAGGTTTTGAATCACTGAAGCAGAAGTAGTGACCCAAAGATCAAAGCTTCCCAACATGATACTTCAAAAACTAAAAGAAAGAAAAATGTTTTTAACCCCACCCCCACCACAGTATACTTTTCTTAACTTTTTCCCTTTCATTTTTGTTATGAATTCCTTTGGTATGGGGGACTCTAGTATATCAACTCTTGCACTGATGCAGACTGGCAACTTGTGTATAACTTAGTTTTAAAGAGTTGCCTGGGACTTTGTGAGAGTAAATGTCTTGTCAAGACACACGGTCTTGATTACATGAATTAAATTATTAAGTATATAAAATGTTAAACATTAAAGACAAATAACAGACTGCTATTGGATATAAATAATAGAGAACATACCAAAATATCCACCCAGGAGCCAGAGCTGATGGCTTCATCTACTGAAGCTTCGACCTGGTCTACAATTCCTTGACCAACACAAGCAGCTTTCAAAAACAAGAGCTGTGCAGTCTTGTATCTTTTCTTTATGTAGCTCACAGCATCTGGGATCCCAAGTCTGGATAAAGCATCAAATTCTAGATATTCATCACAAAAAATTGTGTAAGTTCTATCTTCTTTGGATGGTGAAGGCACTCAAATTTTCCAGCCTGACTTATACTTTTCTTACTACTTCCTACATATAAAATTTCTTCTCTCTCATTTTAATGTGTGCATGTATTTTAAGCTATACAATGAACAAGAAGTTATTGAGTACCAATGTACCAGTAACTGTACGCAAATACAGAAGTCCAACTGTCCTCCATCTCAAGGGGCTTACATTCTATTGAAAATTTCAGATGCTGACACTTTTCAGTAGCTTGTTGGGCACTGAATCATTCTTGGAATTATAAACTGCTCAGAAGCCACAGGTGGAACAGAAAACAAGAAAATTATCATCTGTGAAATCTTCAATTTCAGAGGTACTCTCAAAATTAGAAAAACCAGAGAAAGGGCTCCAACAAATGGGAAGACCATTTCTATTGAAGATTTTTGGAAAAATATGGATAATAGAATGAAAAGGTGAGGGGAAGTTGCATTGTCATCAGTAAAAGACGTTATTCTACACCACTGAAAAGATTCAAATAAACTATGAAAATTAGTTGGAAAAGGGAATTACAGTTAGATTCAGAAAACCCGAATTCAAATTCTGGCTCAGTACTTACTACCTCTGTGACCTAGAACTACTCTATCTCTCTCTCTGGGCCTCACTAACACAAAACGATTAGCCCTCTTCATGGGTATTACACTGGGATGTGTAAATCATTTTTAGGCAACTTGAGTGCTTTTATAACAAAAATAACAGAATATTCCTTAGGGTATCTTACTCTTTTCATTTAAAAAATTGATATCTGCAAAATCTGAGGTTCAAGTATTCACTCAACTAAAGTTTTGTGGCTTTAACATTATTAATTCAGAGCTCAAAGAGAAAGATGAGAACTAAAGAGAAGTAAATCAGATGTGTTACTCAGGAGTAATTTCAAACTAATCAAAGTAAATCTCACAGTTCCTACTAAGCACAATTAAAATCGAATTCGTGTTTATATGTGTAATTAGTTTTTCAAAATATTTCATGTGTCCCTAATGTGTACTTAATATAACGTGAACCACAATAAAATTTTACAATGAGAAAAAAACATTGAAAAAAATTTTAAGTCTAACCTTCTGTGAGGGTACTTAGTACCCACAAAAAAACTAATTATCATACAAAAAAACAGTTAAAATAACAGGATATACAACAAACATTTCATTAATATCTACTATGTGCTAGAATAATAGGACCATACAAATTCAGAAGAAGGAGTCTTGATGAACAAGTCAATCTTCTCATTTTATAGATAAGAAAACTCAAGTCCAGAAAGGCTAAATTTTGCAAAGATGTTCATGGCTACAAAGCAGTCAAGCTGAGCTCAAATTTATGTTCTCTGACTCCAAACCCATCATTCTTTCCCTACAACATTATATCTCAAGTATAATCCTAATCTAAAATTCATGGTTGTAGAAGAAGAGACTAAAAAGGATTTGTAATATTGATAACCTGAAGTCTAGGAAAAAAAACTAGAGAGTACTCTGTCAGCTTTTTTAGGCCTGGGTTTGTTAACCTAAGGTCTGTGATCTTGTTTTAAAAATATTCTGGAGACTATATTTCAAAAGAAATGGTTTTATTTATATTATTTTAAGCTTTTAAAAGCATTACTCTCAGAAGAGGTCTATGGTACAAAAAATGGTTGAGAACCTACAGGTTAGCATATATTTTAAAACATGGCACAGAATTATGATCAACTACCATATTAGGAATGAAACTGTTATGTAGCAAGCATATAATAAATACTTGCTGATTGTTACATGGTCAATTTTATTTTATTTGGTTGCTAGGAACAACTAAATGAATATATTTTATTTTAATAATAATAGCTATCACATAATATAATCCCTTAAAATTTACATAGTGGTTTACATATATTATTTCATTTGATTCTCACAACAACCTTCTAAGATGAATCAAACACTATCTAAAAGCTATATGCAATAAGCATTATCTTAGTTTTACCACTAACCTTCTGAAGTTTCTCTTTAATAATAAAAATCAATAATGTAAAAAAGGTAAGAGATGGTCAATTTGCTGGGACTTGTACAGTATTCAGAAAATAACCTATTTATGAAAGCATAATTCTATAATAATGAGAAGAAATGAATATTTTTCAATATTACTACCTTCAAAGGAAAAAAATAGGTAGTTACTAAAAATCTATGCTGTGCTAACATGTTAAGCTTTTGATAAAGAACTATGGTAGTGATGAGATTAAGACCAAGACAAGCATGTACATTTATTGTGACTATGAGAGACAGTCTAAGTAACTATGTATAAGGGAGACAGTAGTAAAAGAGATATCAATAAAATCTGTTCATCTAACAGCTCAGTTCATTTCTTTATGTAACTGAGTCCATTGAAATGTGTGATCTAGCTTTAGAAAGAAATTAAAATGTTTAAGTTAAAAAAAGTTTAAAATAAAAAAGTAGTTACCTAGATAGCCATTTTGCCTAAAAAAGGAATCCACCCAGTTGCTTTGTGTTCTGGAATATATATCAGGAATAAATACAGCTTTATCTTGTCTTCCTCCAACTACTGCACCTTTTAAACGTCCACTATTAACAAGTTCCTCAAGTACAGCTGTAGGGAGGTGGAGGTGAAGAGAAATAAATAAAAAGCAAAATAGAAGTATAAGATTACCAGAAGTCAAACAATTCTGACAGACATAAAATACTTTGCCAAGCCTCTTAAAAGGTATCAGATGACTGAAAGTACTACTTAAAGTTCTTAATTAGCAAGGAAAATTCTGAGAAATCACAATACTTGTGATAAATGGTTTAAAATGCTACTTCTTACTAATACTATTTGAACTCTAAGACATTTTCTCCAAATGCTCAAACTGAATATCACACTACTAATTATTTAATAAAACTTTTTAAAAAGTAGATAATTATATAATACCTAATCTATGTCTTCACTAGTGTTATAAAGATCAATGTTCTGGCATGTAGAATGCTTATTACATGCTAAAAAAGTCTACAAAATTCCTACTAAATTCAATTCTTAATAATTAAGCAATAAACACTTAGATAGTTAATGTAACTCCTATTTTTCAAAACAAAATGATAGATTATAACGTATAATTTTCATGCCATCCTGACTAATAAGTAGTGCCATTTGCACTATTAGATTCTAGATTTGAGGTAATCAACTATTTCCAGCTCTCTTGCTATATAAAATCTACTGCACATTAAAGATAAAATAAAAAATTCTTAAATGCAATATAGCCCCTCCCTAAAACTTTTAAAGTTATTTAAAAAAAATTATCAAAAGGCTCATTAAGAAATCCAGTAGCTCTTAACACACAGTCCAAATTCCTGAATTTCTACTTTAAAAAAAGACTTGTGATAATCTTAGGCTTATCATTTTTGATTCAACTGTAATACTCTGTTATAAGGTGATTTTTAAAATTATATGAAAAAAGTTGTTCAAAAACCCAAATATGTTGTAGAATCACATTAAAGTGATCTGAGTTATCAGTAGTACCTTCTTATTGAAGTTGACTGAGCCATTCTGTGGCTCAGACCCTCCTCTTTATTTGTTCATTTTTGTATTTAGTTTTTATTTAAAGCTTCTACCTTCCGTCTTAGAATCAATACTGGGTTTTGGTTCTAAGGCAGAAGAGTGGTAAGGGCTAGGCAATGGGGGGTTAAGTGACTTGCCCAGGGGCACACAGCTAGGAAGTGTCAGAGGTTAGATTTGAACCCAGGACCTCCAGTCTCTGGGTCTGACTCTCAATCCACTGAGCCACCCAGATTTCAGACCCTCTTATTAATGAGGTTGTAATTTATTTCATTTTTTTTTCACATTTTAAGTGTCATTTTTAAGTTATATGAAAGGGATAAAAGCCAAATACCAGTTAAAGTAAAATTCTTATTACAAAAATAAAGTGAATAAAAATAAATCTTCTGTGCAAGAAATTCCATTTCCTGTTGTAAATTTAATATGCAAGTGCTCAATAAACTGGGTAAAAAGTATTCAAATTTGCAAATTTATAGAGAACTTTGAGAAGATTATGTCCCTGATAATAATGTCAAGTAGAAGTAAAATCCGAAACAGCTATATGAAATTTAGAGTATCATTAGAAGTTCAAACTAAGATTTAAATTTTCAGATTTTTTGGTATAATTAGAGTTCTATGAATATAATTCAATTCAATTCAAATTTTTGTGTACCTTCAGGAATAACTTCAGTGTTGGGGAAAAAATATATCTTAAAAACTTTTTTTCTTTTCTAGGCAATATGTTGACTAAAATAAGCTTTTTGAATAAAGTGAGAAAAACAATATTACAATTTTAAATTAAAAAATCACAAGTCTGTGGAGTAGCTATTTAACAAATGAAACACAATTTGAACAAACTTACAATAAAGCAGTTGCTCCTGAAATCCATAGCGGGAAATCAAAGAAATTACTGGAGTAGGACTAAAAAGAAAGGAAAAATTTTAAGGGCATTCATAAGCATAGTATAAAATGAATGTATTTAGAGTAGGCAAACACAAGGAAATTTCAATTTTCTAGTAAAAATAAAAATGTAATAAAACCACTGGTTAATTTACAACAAAAAGTAACATTTAAGGGGGCAGCTGGGTAGCTCAGTGGATTGAGAACCAGGCCTAGAGATAGGAGGTCCTAGGTTCAAATCTGACCTCAGACACTGCCTAGCTGTGTGACCCTGGGCAAATCACTTGACCCCCATTGCCTACCCTTACCACTCTTCTGCCTTGGAGCCAATACATAGTATTGACTTCAAGACGGAAGGTAAGGGTTTAAAAAAAAAAAAAAAAAAGTAACATTCAAAAATTTGTCCCACATTGTCATCCTTAGTCAGAATTATCCTATTAAGACACATGGGGGGTGGAGGGGATCAAATTTTGCTGTGCAATATGAGTTTTTTTCTTATGAATTTTAGATAGTAAATTGTTTCAAATTAACAATAAAATATGTTTCAGTTTCTCATATAGGCTTGGTCCTAGATCCTTTTCTCTTTTCACTATATATTATCTCATGGGTTCAAATATCATCTCTATATACAGACCTACTAATCTAGCCTTCGCCTCTCTCCTGAGCTATATAGATATATCACCATCTGCTTTTTTGAACTTCTTAAACTACATATACCATAGGCATCCTGAATTCATCATATTCAATACAGAACTTATCTTTCTCTACAAATTCTGTGCTCTTCCAAACTTCCCTTTTACTGTCAAAGACACCTCCATCCTCCCTATACCCTTTTTTCACTTATCCCCCAAATGAATGAACAATGAATAAAAAAGCATTTATAAGGGCTATTACTATCCCAAGCATCATGCCTCCTGTGGGAGACAATACATAAAACAAAGTTCAGTAGCCAGGCAGATAAAAACCCAGAATTCTTAATGTAATGGCAGACAAATGTTAAAACTTTGTGTCCTCTATTTCAGGTGTCAAAACACACTGTCCATGAGCCACAGGCTGCAGTATGAACCAGATTAAAATATAATTTGTAAGTATTTGACGAAATAAATAAAAATACATAGATGATGTTAATAGATGGCTACTTGAGTTAATATGCAGCCCAAAAGCTTTCAAGTCCTATGTATATATTCTGGCCTTAGGTAAAGTTTTGTGGTACCAATTTCTATTGAGTTTAATTAATATTACTATTCTATCTCATCAGAAGGAATGGAGTTGTTAATTTTCATATCATTCAATCCCTGGAAGGAGTCAAGCAGACCAACAAGAAGGAAAAGTATGGGTCGAATGCCCCTGGTCCACTGTAGTACAGTTACTGTTCAGCCATTCTGGGTGTGTTGTAGGACAGCCCAGGTTGAGGAGGGAAGAAGGTATGGCTGGGCCATCCCAGATAGGTTCCAGGATGAGGACTGAGGGCAAAGTTTGTCATTTCTACATATAAAACAAATTGTTCACGGACTTAACTATACTCATCAATCACCCTTTGTGTGAAAGGGAATTCTTTACTGTCTATTCAGAGTTAACACTAATTTAAGTACCTCACTAGAGACTGAAGACAGGATTAACTCTCCTTTGTCTACCTTTTAAATTGAATCAACAAAAGATTAAAAATCCTACTTAGTGCTAGGTGAGAAGCCAGCAAGATACTAGGAGAGCTCCATTCTTTTTTTTAAACTCAGTCAGTGAGAGACTTGTGAATTCTTTTAAATTCATGTAAGAGTTCACACCCTCAGAAACTGTTCAACAGGAAACTGTGAACCTATATGATGAGAAATTGACTTTCAGAAGTTGATCCCATAAACACTGTCCTCTGGGCAGTGCTAGACAATTTGGAAACTATGATTGGCTCCTCTGAAGAGGGGTGGAGACAATGTCTTACTGTTTTATTAGCAATAGCCACAGTGCTCAGAACTTTTCTCCCAATTTGTCTACAGGAACCTGACAATTTTAGATACTGATGGCTAAAATGGACTACTAAAGTCATTTTGGTTAAAAGTGATGAAAAAAAAATGTTCTTTATAAAGCCTAGTATATAGTGTTTTGTATGTGGCATAAGCTAAATAGGTATTTCTTGACTAATTGGAAAATTAAATAGAAACATCTGAAAAACTGAGGAAGGGGTGTGTGGAAAACAAGAGACCACATAATGGAGTCCTCACTTAACTACTCAATATTCAAAAATGGCAATAATAACTAAAATTCTTTAAAATGTCTTTTATGAAAACAGAAATAAATCATGGCATAACAGTTTTATTTTTAAAGAACTACATGGGGGCTGACTCACTATTAATAATCTCTGCCATATGGGCACTAAGCTATCTACTTAGAAGTAAAATAATTGAACTTTGGAAGTAATCTTTTAGAAAAAAGAATGTTAAGGTATCAATGACTGAAACATTTGGCCTCAATAAATGCCATTTTATGCCACCTCCACAGCATGAAATTGAAGCTGGTCAAAATAAAAGTCAAGGATTCTGAAATCTTATGACTAAAAGGAAAGTTCAACTAATTTAAAATGTGACAGATTATACCTAATCTTTATTAAAAAAGATATACCTTTTATTGTGACATTCTTACCGGGTAATAGCACTAAAGAGGCCACGTATGCGTGCCTTATGTCGAGCCACAAATGCCTCAGTAAAAATCACGCCTGCATTGTCAAGGTCTATTTGCCCATTGATAATTTTACCCAGACGTTGAGATAGTGCCTAAATATAAAAAAGATTCAAAATTACAACAAATGCAAGGATAGATTATAATTATATATATAGATGTACTAAAATTCATTTTATTTTGAATTTATAATTAGACTCAGAAATGTCACAAATTAGTAAGCTGAAGGAAATCAATAATTAAAAAACTGAGTAGCTAGGTGATTTTGCAGCAGGACTGTAAGAATTACACTAACATATCCACAACTGATTTTCGATTCAAGTTCTATATGTTGGATTTTCTTCAATTGGACGTACCACTCCCACCTCCAAATCTTTTTACCTCATGTGACTGACTGCTTTTGGTAAATAGAAAGTAAAATGATGAAATATCAATATACCTGAAGACAAACACAAATGCCCTTTATTTTTTAAGCTAAATGACTCCTATGTACTACCTGTCATTCAGAATATATTTTTGTTATTTTGTTTGTTGGAAATACTAAAAGATACTCAAAGAATAAAAAGGTATGTGAGAAGTTTATTAAGCAGTTGGTAGATAAAAAATCAAAAGTTAAGAAAAATTATAGCCTACATTGGAAAATGTCTGAAATGTCACAAACATCAGAACAAAAAATCTAATTTGATGTGTTTATATAATATTTACTAAGTGGTTGAAAGTATTAAATTAACTGTACCCCATTTACTGTGATGAAACATTTAGGCTCTGGTCACCCTAAATTTTAAAGTTTCCTTATGTTTTATTATACTTAAACTACCACCAAAACACTGGAAAAAAAAAACACTTTAAAGGTTCTCTCCCTCTATTCAATTAGTAATTAAAAGGAAATCAACAGTTTGTGGTACCTATTAATTAGAAAATGTCTTGAGGAAAAAAGCCATATTTTTAAATTTCTAATAAATGAACTATTGTACTATAAGAAATGATAAATGTAAAGAAATCAAAGAAACATGGGAACATTTGTGTGAAATGATGAAGAGTGAAATAAGGAAGACAGAGAACAACATACACAATGAATAAATTAATTTAGAGGAAAAGATCAATACAAGGAAGTTGAAGTGTAATAAAATGAGAAAAAAATCAAAGATTAGAAAGAACAAAACACATTTCCTACCTTACAGTAGAGAGGTGGGAAGCTAAAAGAATAAAATATAGTATTGTCTGACAAGTTATCTGAATGAGACGATTTTACTTGTTTTCATTGTCATAAGAGAGAGTTAAATGGGGATGGGGGAGATAACTGTGAAAGAGGATTTTTTTTTTAAAAGAAGAGAGTTTATTTACTTATAAGAAATTACCTGTGTCAAAAAGTTTCCTGGAAGATCATAGGTTTTACAAAGTTCTGATATGGGCACTTGACCTGTTTCCTGTAGTTTGTCATTTACTTCTTCTGCTAAGTGATCCAAATAGTTCCTAATATGAAATTAATAAAAATGAATTAACAAATTACTTTTTATATTAGTTATGTTTTGTTTTTTGGTGGGGTAAGGGGAATTGGAAAATGGTTGCAATATTTTTTCATTAGTAAATGTTATGTTGATGTTGTTAGCTGATAAAGAGATGGCCCAAGGTCCTCTGATGGTGTGAAGACCTGAGCTTAGTGAGAGTGAGAATGCCTAGGTGAACACCAAGTTGTGGTAGTGAACACCAAGACCCCACAGGAATGTTTGAAACTAAACTAAACACCCAGCTCTAACACAACACTGTCCCAAGAATAAGTGATCAGATAAGAAGCTGCTGGGTTAAATCACACAGCTTCTTTGATTGCATATCCTGGCTTCAAAGCTGACAGATAATGCTATTGACTGCGACTTAACTTTAGTTTGTGCAATCCCTTTCCCTCAGATACCCAAGGATATAATTAATGATCCTTAGGGCAATGATGATATCCACCTAAGTAAGTTTAGAATTTAATAATAACAAACTTAGGGGAAAGGAACAGGGTTGAAGGAAAGAGGTGTCAGGAAAGCTTGACGAAAACTACCAATGATCAGGTGTTGACAATTAAAGGTAATCAGGTCTGAGACTGTCAGATGGAGAGGTTTGTCCTCTCTGTTGCAACGTGGCTAGGCCAGGCACCTTGGCCTGAACCAGATTGTTTGAATATTGATGTTATTTCTTCCTTGATGTTCAGTTGACTGAATGTATAGCACAGCTTTACACAGAAGTTGAAGGTGTGGTAGCAATTGGAATAGAATGCAGGTAACCTCAGTTGATTTGGTTTGGCCTACCCAAATCCCAACCAACCTCCCCAAGTCCCTTCTCGGGATTGAAGAAAGCTTCTTGTCCAAATTTTTCCTTTTTATAGTCCTGCCAGTAACTGCTTCTCCTTGATGGCTCATGGCAATCTAGGTTGGTTCCAAATTCTAAACTGCTGAATGTCACTCATACTGCTCTCCATTTTGCATATCAGAAATGATATTACATAAGTAACACCCATTTCTGACAAAGTAGAGGAAAGCTCTCACAATTGAGATCATATAGGATGGACTGCTGAAGAAAACCATGATCTCAGTTTCTCTAATTAACAGCAATGAAAGAAAATTCATGGTCTATAAAAGTTCACAGTAGAAGAGTACAGTGCTTCATACCACTAGATACTTAACTTTAGAACTGCCAACAATCATTTTTGTTAATAAGATACTCGATTCCAATACTGTTACACAAACCAATCTAAATGCAAACCATAATCATGGATTTAAAACTGGGATCTGAGGAGTCAGCTACTCCAACCTTTTCATTTTACAGATGAGAAAATCGAGACCCAGGGAGATTAAGTAATTTGCCCAAGAACATAGAGATAATATTATTAGAGGTGGGATTTCATGTCATCAAGATACTATTTAAATATCAGTATAAACAAAATAAATTTAGCTCACAGTAGACAGCAACATAAGAACAGTGTTAGGTACCAAATGCCAAAGTAGACCCAAATTATCACATCAAATTTTAGTAGAAATTCAATGATAAAAACAACACATTGCTCTGAAATGTTGTACTTACTCATCTATCAGCTGTCCTAACACGACTTGAACATTTTTCTCTGACTTAATGATGTCACCAATCCTGTTTTCAATGTGAGTTAAATCCACGTTAATTACCTAGAAAACATCAGGCTTTCTATTATTATTAAATTTCTTAGGTTCTAAAATGCCCACTAAAATATTGTAAAAGAACTTAAATATTTAAATATTTTATATTTTAATCTCAAATTTTTAATTTAAAATTTCTTTAAAAGTCAAAGTTGAAGCTGGCAGTTTATTACATCATTTTATATATTCCAACTGCTAGAAAAAAATTTTTTATACTTAAATAGAAATGAACTACTGTACAAATAAGTACTTACCAAATCAAACTGAAAATCTATATTCTCTGTATATGTTGTATACCCTAGCTATCATACCCTCTTTTACTTTTGTTTGTAGTTTACTTGTTAATATTACAGGAAAAGATAAAATATGGGGACCAGATCAAAACAATTTGGAGATTACTGAATCTGATAAGTGACTATGTCTCTCAACTATTTCTCTTTCCTGTTTTGGCCATCTTTGTTCTATTTAGAAATACAAATTATTTTTTGAAAATAATACAAAATACTTGATTCATATTTTTAAGCATAGCTGAAAAATACTTTGTCAAGGGTACTTTAAAAATCCAACTTCTTATGTCAAGCTTGTCACTAATTTAATGACTGTGGGTAAATTATAAAACTCTTGCCTCATGCCAATTTCCCCATATGTTAAACAGAAATGGTAATATCACCACAAAAAATGGTGTGAAATCCCTTAAAAACAAAAGATTTATAAAAAAGAATACTGATTTGTCTTAGAAAGGCATTATGTTTAAGACAATGTTTATTTTAATAGCATTTTTTCTCAAGTATAAAGAATTTCATTTCATTCACATCAAATCATTTTCAAAATGCTTTAAAAACTACCCAACTTTCACTCAAGTAGAAAGTAGTTTGTCCAATAGAAACAATTATATAAAATTTATAGTGTTACAAAAATGAGGTAACAATGATTGAAATATAAGAGGTAAAATTTTCACTGAGAAAGGGAAACTAAATTTGCATGGAAACCTTAAATATAATTTGTGCTTCTACTTATTTAAATACATTTTTCAAAATTACTTGCCCTTTGGTATCAAAGGTCATTAAAAAATTAATATAACACCACCTATATTTATCTACAACAACAACAAAAAGATTAACTGACAAAATCAAATATTTTAGAAATTTTAAAGTTACCTGCTGTAGGTCAACAATGTTTACTCGACCTGTAAAAAAAAGCACAAAGTTTATATGTTAATTTTAAATCTATATTCTAAAATGATAGAAAAAAACTGGTAGTGAATAGGACACGTTATTTCCAAGATGTGTAATTTTAACACTATCTTATTTCTACACAAAGAAGCAATATCAATAATTACCTGCTTTAACTGTTAATCAAGAATCTCAATTAGTAAATTTCCTTACTCAAGGCACAAACAAGATTATAATCATGCATGGGTATATGTATATACAAGTTTATCTTAGATTTACCTGTTCTTTGTTTTTATTTCACATTTACTTCCCAGTATATCTCTCCCCTAGAACCTTTCACAGGAAACTATTCCTTGTTATAAAGATTTTAAAATGGGGGTAGGGGAAGAAAACTCTCTAAGTCTGGCAAATCTCACCAACATACCAATTATTTCTGACACTGTGAGATATTCTATACCCATTGCCTCATACCTCTGCAATGAATCAAGGGAGATAAGAATATATTTTTAAGATTTCAATCATGCTATATGTCAATTCATGAGATAAAATGGTATAGAGCAGGTCATTGAGAAAGTAGTGCATTCTAACTTTTTGAAATCTCCCTAGACAATCAGTGGTAACCAATCAAGAAATTATTCAAGGTAATTAGATTAGAATCTCAAAGTTAGAAGGGACCTCAGAAGCCATCAAATCCAGCCTTTTTAGATATTCTTTGTTTGAAGACTACTAAGGGTAAACCTACCACACCTCCTAAAGCAATACACTCCATTTGTGGAGAACTGTTAGCCTATCTTTCCCTACATGGTATAGGACAGAGGGGTCCA
This sequence comes from Gracilinanus agilis, assembly GCF_016433145.1. NCBI lineage: Eukaryota > Metazoa > Chordata > Mammalia > Didelphimorphia > Didelphidae > Gracilinanus > Gracilinanus agilis. The sequence continues at coordinate 343,002,027 of NC_058133.1, read as the reverse complement.
CCTGGAAGCTAGAAGATGTGAACTGAAATCTGGTCTCATACAGTTAATAGCTGTATGACCTTGAGCAAATCACTTTTACCTCCATTTGATTCCATTTCAAGTATAATGAAAATAATAACGGCACCTATATCCCAGGATTGTGAGATGTCAAGTAAAACAATATTTGTAAAATGCTTAGCACAGTACCTAGTCATAGTAAATGCTATATAAATGGCTATTGTTATTATTACTGCATGGAACCTAAACCTGCCTTTTTGAAACTTCTACTTATTATAGTCATCCCCTCTGGAACCAAGCAGAACAAGTTTAATCCCTCTTCCATAAGACAGACATTCATGTAAAGTCTGCTATAATGTTTCTTCCTGTTTTTTTTTCTTCCTTTCCCACTTCCTTTAGCCAATCTTTATATTTTATCATCTCAAAGCCCTTTACCCTCCTCCTCTGAATCCTCTCAAGTATATCGAGATCCTTCCTAAAACGGTCATCAAGAACAGAATATTATATAACAGATATAGTCTGCCCAAGGTAGAGAACAGTAGGAATATAATCCTTAACACTTTATCCCTAACACTATAATTCCTAACCCTTTCTTAAAAACCCTGAAATGGCATTTATACTCTGGGCCATATCAGTGCTGAGTTCTACTGAACTTTAAGTCCACTAAAATCTTCAGATATTTTCAGATGATCTGCTATCTAATCAAATTATTAGTCATACTGTACTTGTATAAAAATTATTTTGCACCAAAGTGTGACTTTTAATTTATCTTCACTAAATTTCACTTTATTAAAATATGGCCTGATATTCTAGCCTTCTAAGAGCTTTTTAGGTCCAGAATCTGTCATCTAAAGAGTTGTATTATCCACATATGTGATAGACATATTTTTGTAAACCAAAATCCTTTTTATCAGAGCACAGTCTCTCTTGTAACAGGCTACCTTTGCCCAGAAACACCTTTGCGTCTTCTTCCCTTTTCAAAAAGCTAAGTATTTTCCTAACACATGCTAGAAATGATCACTGCTATTATTGGGGTTGTGGGAGGGGTTCCTTTGTATAATCAACATCTAGTAACTCCTTATAGTAGAGAGGAGAAATAAATTAAAAATTAAAAGCACATCTACTTCGGTGAGACTCAACTTGTCCCTATGAAACAAATGGTCACAGTCTATATCAAGGGTCCCATTTGAATCCTTTCCTGGCCTTGATGAAAAGGGGACAAAGAACTCAGGCATTCCACTCACTAATTATAAATAAGTATTGGTGAAAACCTGCTCTAACTTGAGTGGGCCAAATCTAAGGGCAGCCTCCCTCAGAGCTGAACTCTTTTCTTCCTCTTGCTGTGGCTTCAAAATGAGGTAAGTTCCTGCAAAATGAGAGTTGGTTGCATATATCCATCCCATTCTGGCAACTGAGATCCAATTCCCTTACAGTGATTCAGACTCCTTTATACTCTCTATCTTGAACTCTAGTTTCTTTGCCCTGGAGGCATCAGTCATTCTGAACTGAAATTCACCTAATAAAGGCCTTGTGCTTTATTTAAGCATTAGTTGGTCTGATTCAAGATCCCTAAATTGCTGCACTGGATTTTGGGACACTTGCCAACTCTGCCTTTATGTGAATCTTTGATAAGAATGATAAACAGGCCAGGGACAAGCACAGATACCTAAGGCATTCACTAAAGACCACAATCTAACCTAATGTGGAATCATCAAATTGGGTCCTCTTTGTCAATAAAAATATAGAATTGTTAGAAGAAAGCATATTAGTAGTTTTCCTTAATGGAACACTTAGAATTAGCTGTTCATTTATTAGTACTTTCATTTTCCACAAAATCTATTGCCAGCACTGATAAATTTAGTATGACTAAAACACAAAATATTCTAAAAAATCCAGACTGAAAACTAAAGCAGGGAAGTTTGATAAGACTCAGAATGAAAACTATAAGTCAATTCATTAGTGAATACTGATGAAAAAAATTGTAAACAAAATCCTGTCAAATAGAATACAATGATTTATTTAAGAAATCACTCTTTATACTCAATTTGGATTTATACTAGGAAAACAACAGTTAATCATATTAAAAATCAAAACATCTAAAACCATCTGATTATTTCAATGGATAAAAAAAATCTTTTGACAAAGTACAACAATCATATTTGCTATAATTCTATAAAAGTACAGCCATCATATCCAATTGGGGATTCATTAGAACCTTTCCCAAAAAATACAGGAGTAAAAGCAAGGACAGTCACTCTCTCCAATATTATATGATAAACTTCTAAAAATGTTAGCAACAGCAACAAGATAAAGAAATTAAAGGCATAACAATAGGTAAAGAGGAGATAAAACCATCCCTACTTGTTAATGATATGAGGGTATACTATTAATATGAAAAATGATAAAGGCTTGTATAAATATATATATTAGTATTTTAATTAAAGCCATGCTGATAGATAAAATCATTAGACCACGCGCTTGTAAGCATTCAAAACTGCCGCCTCCATTTTGTTTCCTGTCTCTACCTCCCAAATCTGCTGGCCAAGACCCTACTCGCAAAGAGCAAGCCTACTGGCAAAAAGAGCCCACTCCCTCCTAACCCAGGAGATTTAAGCTCTCCCCTGCGTCAAGACGTCGGAAACGGAAACCAGTTGGACCATGTTGGATCACGGGAAATGTAGTTTTGATACATTTCCCTTGTCCATAGAAATATATATATTTTTAGAATGGCATTCCCCAAATTTCACTTTTACAATACTTGGGAAATTCTAAGGAAATTAGCAAAGATAGTGTTTGAGACAATAACTTCAGCAAAATTGTGTTTTACAAAACAAACCCTCAAAAATCAATTGTATTTCTGAATAGTATCTATATTATTATATTAAAAAGCAATAATAGAAAGGGAAATCCCATTAAATCACTACAAAGTGTAAAGGTGTCCTGAAGTTCCATCTGCCAAAGTACACAAAGCACTGGTCTAGATGCAATTACAAAGATCTTAAGGAAATAAAAAACAACTTAAATAGTTGGAAGAATATTTAGAGCTCAGAGCTGGACCATGCCACCATTAAGTTACAGTACTACCAAAGTTAATTAACTTTTAATGCTGTATGAATCAAGTTACCAAGGGATACTTTACAGAACTTGATAAAATAAAATTTATTTGGAAAAAAAAAAACAATAGATTTTCAGTATCTTGGTAAATGATGAAGGGGGAGTAGCAATTCCAAGCCTCAAATTCAAAGCAGAAGTCATCAGAACCATCTAGTATTCACTAAAAAATAGAGAGGTAGATCAAAGGATTAAACTAGACTTAGGAGAATCAGAAACAATGGAATACAATCATCTAATATTCGATAAAGTAGAATTCATAAATTACCTAGAAAAGAATTTCCTATTTAATAAAAAACAAAAAGAAAACATTTCTGGGAAAACTAGAAAGTATTCTGGCAGAAATTAGGCTTAAAGCAATACCTTACATTATATTCCACAATACATTCTAAATGGATAAGGAATTTTAATATTAAAAATCATACTATTAAAAAAGTCAAAGAGAATTATTTACCTTTTGAACCTATGAGTAGGAGACGTATTCTTAACCAAAATAGAGAAAAATAATTATGAAAGATAAGATAGATAGCTATGATTACATAAAACTGAAAAGGGTCTGCACTGACAAAATTAATGCACCTAGGATAAGAAGGGAAGTGGTTAGATGGAACTGATATAACAGTAAAATCAGAATAAACTGTTTTTAGTTTGGCATTTACAGAATCACAAAAATTATAGACAAATGAACCTCACAGGTCACCTAAGCCAGAGGTATGACACTTATGACATAAATGGGAAATGTTAAACAAAATAAATAGAAATTCAACACAGAAAATGTTAATTTGTCATTTTCAAAGTCAATATATAGACAGTGGGAGTGGTTCTATTTAAATTAAGATCTAAATAAGTAAAGTGACTATACATCTAGTAAGTGTCAGCTAGAATTTAATCCTACAGCTAAACTTAAACTCCAAGACTAGATCATTTTTGTTAGGCAAGGAAGGTCTATTGAAGGGGGATAGCATGGTCAAGTATGTGCATTAGAAATATTATTTTGGAAAAAGAAGCCAAAAAAAAAAAAAGAAATATTATTTTGGGAGTTGCATGAAGGAAACACTGGTGGAAGAGACAAGAAGTAGGGAGAACAGTTAAGACTGAGCCAATTGTCTAAGAAGTGATGAGGACCTAAATTAGTGTGGTGGCAAAAGGAATAGAAAGGAGAGAAATGATATGAAATATACTGAGAATAGTAGGCTGCATGGTGAACAGAATACTGGAATGGAGTCAAGAACACTCAAATTCAAATCTAGCCTCGAATGCTTAATTCAAGACACTTAACATCCTCTTGCTTCAGTTTCTTTATCTATTAAATGAGAATAATAGCACCTGCCTCTCAAGGTTGTTGTGAAGCTAAAATAAAACCCTTACATAGCACTCTGCAAATCTTACAGTGTTATATAAATGATAGTTATTCTTATATTGTGCAAGAAGCAACAAAAGGACTTAGTAACTAATTTAACTTAGTTAACTATGAAGCTAATGAGGAAAAGGGAAACTTCAGTGATGACAGATGACTGGTTGACTGGAAGAGAGGATGACAATACTTTTAAATGAAATCAAGAAGTAAGAGGAAGTGGCAGGTGGGGAGAAACAATGAATTCAGTTTTCAGAATGCAAGTAAGCCTCTAATTGTCTTCAAGAAGAAATTCTTTTCAAAGAGAAATTGTAGGGGAAAATAGGTAGTATAGTGAATAAAGCATCAGGCCTGGAGTCAGGGGGACTTGGGTTCAAATTTGAACTCAGACAAACTTCCTAGCTGTGTGTCCCTGGGCAAGTCACTTAACCCCAATTACCTAGCCTTTAGCACTCTTCTATCTTAGAACTGATACTGAGATAGAAGGTATAAGCTTAAAAAAAGAAGAAATTACAACAAAAATATAAGCTGTACAACTGCTTCTGAATTTATTTTTAATACCATTTTAACTTTATGGGTGTCAGAAGGAAATTCATTTGTTTGAGAAGAAAAGAAAGGCCTGGCTACTACTAATATTAAAGAGAGGTAAAAATCAGAAGCGCACACTTTGTGTCCAAGGCTAGTAAATACCTGAGAAGTGTTTTATTTTGTTTGTTTGGCTGAAATTAAAATGAACACAGGAAAAAAGCATTTTTTTCCTCCTGGAAATTTAATTTCTTTAAGCACAGATAATATGATAGTCTTAGAATAAAATGCTGTCTCATTGAACTTAAAGGGAAATACAGCTTGGAGATGCAGAGAATGTTAGAGATCATCTATTTCAACCCCTTATTTTATAAATAAAGCCAAATGAGCTTCAGAGAGGCTATGACTTGTCTGAACTCATATAGTGCATAGCAAAGCCAGGATATAAATTTTGGACTCCAAAATGCAATATACTTTCCACTGAACTATAATATTTCTCAGCTCTTTCATTTGAAAACATAATCCAGGGGTAAAAAAAAATATTTTCATATTTGACAAGCTTATTAGCTGATTTTTTCCAAAATTATGTCTTTGCTTCTCTCACAAATATCAACTAGCTTACAAATAAGATATAATCTGTAGATAATATAGGGATATAATATAGTTGAATGACTTAAGCAAATTAGCAAATTAAGAAAAATATGTAAAATAAATTTAAACTTTGCATTTAAAACACAACCATATTTACCAAACAGATATTATTTTGCAGCTTTGTAATGATCATTTAAAATAATTTCAATTATATTTTCACATTTTTATTTCTATCAATAAGGATTTTTTTAATCATGTAACTGCCACAATAACAAATAATATTGAGGAAAATTCATCATACACTCTAAATGACAATTCCTTAATTATTGATTTAGAATAATTTTAAAAGAGAGAGGGAAGTAAAATTTAAGGAACCTTACCACCACGAACATGAAGTTCATCCCTCATTTCTCTAGTTATCTGAGCAGGAGTAATATATTCTTTACCATCAAGTGTATGTACCACATCTAACTGCTTCTGAGCAATTAGTTTAGTCACAATTTCAATGCAGTTCCGTTCTGATAACCTGTGAAAAATAGGGAAAGATATGTTTTTTAAGTATATTTGGATGGACTCATAAACTCAATGGTGTGGGTATTAGAACCACCAATACAAATCATAGGTTATCCATGAATTCTCATCTTGGATTCTTGTCCACGACTTTCCATAAATTTTCTTTAGAGGCTCTACATCCAATATACTATGAAGTCTTCCTCTAAATCATTAACACTACATGGATTCAAATACTATTCATCATTGAGCCCTTTACTCTAACTTAGTATATACATACTTGCCCTTAATAACTTTCATACTCCTTGAATATGTAACTTTTGGTAAGATGTACTTATGTGAATACTAATAATCTTGTTCTAGATAACAGCTACTGGCCTAGTTTTACAATTTGAATATCTTGGCTAATACCTAAAAAGTAGCTGATTTAATAAATTTAAGTCTTTAAAGTAAGCTAGTTAAAATGTTTTATCACTTATTTGGCCTATTTGTACCTGTGAATTCTACCACACATCTCAAATTCATTCCCTCATGGGCTTTGACATTTACTTTGACTCCCTTCAAAGTAGGATGTCAAATCAAGATTGGACAATTAAAGATTTTTTTAAAAAATATTATTCTTCTCAATAGTTTAGAAAATTGTGGGGAAAAAATATTTTCTGTTCAATACCATTTGAAAATACAGGCTGTCCCAAAAAACACAGTAGATATGTTGAGCTATTAAAACTTAATGCTTTAAATTAAAAGTGTATATTATAATATCTTACTTTGCTCAGTATGTAGGAAATTCAGCCTAACACTGTTAATGTTCTAATTACCTAAGCAATTTCTGGGCCTAGATATTTACAGTATTACTAAGTAGATTATCTTAGGGCTATATAAACTTCCTACCTTCACTACCATTGCTCTAGCTATAGGAGCTTAGGCAAATTATTAAGAGTATCTTGATCTTCCAGCTCTAAAATTATCATTCTACTAGGCTGAAGGTTCTTAACTAGGAATACTAAATTTGTTTTATAAAAATACTTTTATATTAAAAAAAACTCTACATTTCAATAATTTTTGGATTTCCTTGGTAATCTTATATTTATCTATATTATTAATAATATTACTAAAAAGTGTTTTTTAAAACATTCTGAGAAGCAGCAACCAGATGGCCAAAGGAACCCATATCAGAAAAAAAAAAGGTAAGGGCCCTTGCTCCACAATTCTCTTAAGTGGTCATCCAACTTCTGGTTGAAGACCTCCACTATGGGAGAAACCACTACTTTATGGGGCAGTCCACTTCAGTTTTGTACATAATTGTCAGCAAGTTTCCCCTTTATAACAAATCTAAATTAGCCACAGTCTCTTCCACAGGTATTGCTCCCACTTCTGCCATCTGGGGATAAGTAGACCAAATATCATCCCTTTTCTCCTAAATGGCCGTTCTGGGTTTCAATTTCCTTACCTGTAAAAATTAAGAAAAGCTGACTAAATATTCCCACAGGCCCTTTCTTCTACTCTCAAGACCTATAATCCACTTCTTTGAAGCAGCTTGGTTGGAGTAGTGAAAAAGAGTAGAGAGAAAAAACTCATACTGGAGTCTGATATTGGATACTCAAACCTTTCTGAAACTTTGTCCCTTTTAATTCGAAAATGTGGACAAATATATTTACAGGGATGTGAGAAAAGTACTTCTTTATTGTTATTGTTAAGTCGTGTCCTATTTTTCAGGACCCTACTTGAGATTTTTTTTGGCAAAGCCACGGGAGTTTTCTACTCCAGCTCGTTTTATGTAAGAAAAACAGAGGGAAACAGTTAAGTGGCCCGCAGAGGATTACATCGCTACCAAGTGCAGACCAAATTTTAACTAGGGAAGATGTGTCTTCCTGACTTCAGTCCCCGAAGCCTATACATTCTGAGTCATCTAGCTGTTCCAGTGCCCAAGAATTATTATTATTCCTGTTGTTTATTACTATTTGTGTCCGTTTCACAGGTCCATTATTATCACTGCGAGTCACTTTGTCCATTACACACATAGGTCTAAGGAGAAAACTTTTACAGCACACGTGGGAGAAGAGGCAATGGTCAAATAGGCAATCCCCGCCCTCGCCCCCACCCCAAGTGAAATGACACGTGTGAACACCACTGGGTGGGTGAACAGAGAGGGGCCCAAATACCAACTCCGGACCAAGCCAGGGGGGCGGCACAAAGCTAGGGCCCTACAGGGGCCAGAGACCTCCAGCAGGACCCCAGGGGGCAGGGCCTCGGCAAAGAGAAGACCTTAGAGGGGCGGAGGCCTATGGGAGTCGAAATCTAAGGGGAGGCTATTTTTGAGGGCGGGGATGAGGGTCAGGTTTGGAGTGTGCACCTCTGCGTGGTCTCGGCGAACTGCGCCCTCTGGAAGTCGGCTGCCAACCGCCGAATCTCGTCCCACGCCTCCGCCATAATGGCTGCGGCGCCGGCACAGCACGGTTCAGCTCTCCCAGACCGACTGCAGCAACCGCTGACACGTCAACCCAACTGCAGGGCCGCCGACCTGGACGGACAGCACCGAGGGACAAACACTTCCGCTCTAACAGGAATGCGTCATTTCTGCGAGAGAGGCAAGGGGAGGGGTGGAGCCTCAGGAGATAGGGAGGAAGTAACTGCATGTGGGCGCGCCTCCGCCCCGCCCCTCTTCGCCCCGCCCCGCGCTCCAGGAGGAAGGCTAGGACCCTAAAGGGTAGTATTTGTCATCAGTAAAATATCCCATTTATTTGGGAGAAAGAGAGGCTTGCCGAATTCCATGAGTTTTAATACCGTGCTGTAGCCTTTCAAACTCAAAATGTCCAAAACAGAACTTACCTCCTTTTAAACCCCAAGTTCTTCTCAGCTTTCATATTTCTATCGAAAACACCATCAGCCTTCTAGCCACTTACTTTGGCAACCTAGTAGGCATTCTCAAAACTTTTTTTTTATTGTCATAGTGAGCTTCATGAAAAAACAAACATTGAAGAATAAAAAATGTTATAATATTGCCTAAATTTTTTGGATAATTGTGAGGGGTAATTTGTTCACACTGTCTGGAAAAATAATGATTAATAATAATAGTAAACATTTATATAGTGATAGCTTTGTGCAAGGTGCTTTACAATTATTTCATTTGATCCTTACCAGAACCCTTGGAAGTTAGGTGCAATTATTATCTGTATTTTTCAGATGAGGAAACCGAGGCATACAGCAGTTAAGTGACTTGCCCGAGGTCATGCAGTTAATAAATATTTGAGGCTGGGAATTTGAATTCAGAACTTCCTGTTCTCTCCCCACCCCACCCCAAGGCCCAGTGCTATATCCACTGTACCACTCTGCTTTGGATATCACCAAAGTCTTACTTCTTACACAAAGAACAAAAAAGATTGTATGAGGAATTGTCCCCCAAAAAAAGGAAGAAAGGAGAAATAGATTAAGGGAGGAAGGGAAAGAAGGAAGAAGGAAAAAAACCTATTCTCAATTCTTCACTGTCCCTCACTCCACACATCCAATCAACTGTTAAGTCTAATCAGTTCCATCTCCTGTCTGTCCAGCTTTTCTCCATTGACAAAAATTACCAGCCTAAATTCGATTCTCATTACTTGGATTATTGCAATACCTTCCTCATTTCTCTACCTTAAAGTTCTCTTGCACTCCAGTTATTCTTGATAAAGCTGCCAAATGGCATTCCTAAAGCATAGATCTGAACACAGCCTCCCAAAATTATTTTATATCTAATATACATATATATATAACATATATACATATATTTGGAATCGGTTTATATGCTTAACATGTCTATCCAGCAAAGCTCCTTGGAAAACTGGTTTATTATTGTCTTTGTATCCAAAATGCCTACCACAGTCTCTGGAACATAGTAGGCACTTAAATGAATACTTTCTAGAATATCCTCAATAATGAAAAGCTGCAGAAATTAATCAACTGATATTAATTCAATGTTTCAGGATGTATAAGGCAAAATATTAAAAGAATTTTAAGACTGCCCCACTCCTAAAATATATGTAAAAAAATAGATATTCAGTTCAACAAAAGAAGAAATTTCATAATTAAAGAATCAAAATTGAATAGTCTGAGAGGAGTAAATAAGACAAGTCATCAAGAAATAACCTCACAAAACAAAACAAACAAACAAAAAAAAACCAACAAAAAACCTGACCCAAATACTGTCCAAAAGTGAAATGGGTTGCCTCCAGAGGATATGGGTTCCTATCTGTGATAATTAGATTAAGTTTAGACTGCCCATCTTTAGATTTAATCACCAAAGGTGAGAGCACCTCCAATTTTGGGAGGTCCGTAACCCACATGTGCTAGAGTGGGTGACAAATCAGACTCAACTGATCACCCCCTAGGCAGTCCTATGAGAAACTTCTATTGTGATTGGACATGCAAATTAGGGGGAAGGCACAGAAAGTGACGCATAAGTGACTCCTTTAAAAGGAGAAGGTCTTCTGCTGGTGAAGGAGCACTTCAGGGTCTTCTAGCTTTCCTGGTCAGTGGAGGAGTGCTGGTTGGAATGCTGAGACCTTGGTGAGACTGTATTCAATATCTCCTTTAGAAGTCCACCTGGTGAGTTTAAAGACTGAATCTTCCTGAACTTCTCTTAAGGAACTTCCCCTTAATAGAGACTCTATGAATGAAGATTTGCCTCTGGCCCTCTGACTCTTGGCCGAGGGTTAATTAGATCTACTTGGATTAATTAGAGGATCGTAGTAATTTACCTACTGTGTTAGATTCTTATTTCCTCTCTCTGTTCTCAATTGTAAATAAACTTCCATAAAAGTCAATTTTGACTTGAGATTATTCTTAATTAAGGATTGATAATTGTTCAGTCCTCTGGCGACCAATCTTAAATATATTTACCCCCAAAACCCTTTTATTCCCCTTACATATCAGATTAGTTAACTAACAAAAATGGAAAATGATAAATGCTGGAAGGGATGTGGAAAAATCGAGACACTAATATATTGTTGGTAGAGCTGCAAATTGATATAATCATTCTGGAAAGCAACCTGAAGCCCAAAAGGCCATAAAACTGGTGAACATGGAAATATATGATAACATATGTACAACCTATCATATTATGTGCCTTCTTTGTGAGGAGTAGAAGGAAGATTCCATGGATTGCAGAATATCAGAAAGTGATTGTTAAAAATTATATTGACAAAATAATCTGGAAAAAAATTTTTAATTGATCATTAAAAAAAGGTTATGAGTTCCCACGGAAACTTGCTTTGCTGATAAGTTCTTCACAGTTGATAATCATATAATATTCCTGTTATTGTATACATTGTCCTTTTGGCTCTGCCCACTTCACTTTGCATCAGTTTACATGTCTTTCCAGGTTTTTCTGAATTCATCCTCTCTGTAATTTCTTATGGCACAATAGTATTCCATTACAAGCATATACTACGACTTGTTCAACCATAACCCCAGTGATAAGCAGCCCCTCAGTTTCCAAATTTTTGCCACTATAAAAATTTCTGCTAAAAAATTTTTTGTACAGATAGATCCTTTCCCCTTATCTCTGTATTCCAGAGTTTCAGCTTTATACCCTGGCCTCCAACTAAGATGTTCATTTTAAAGACATTGTCCTTTTTTAAAGAAAAAAAAATCTTTTATTTCAAATTTTACTAAGTCCAACAAAATAAGCATTTCCATATACAAAGAAAAAGAAGATAGTACACAAATGAAATCACAAATCTCCTATGGTGAGGAAAATATTGTCATAATACATAATAAATACTATCCCTGCATCTCCCCACCCTCTCCTCATCACAAAAGATAGCATTGAGGTGGCCAACATGGACATATAAATTGTCTTTCATATTTTACCCTTCTGTTCATTTTCTGGATGTCCCAGGCACAGTTTATTCTTCCAGAATTAATATCGTAGCTATGTATAATGTTTTGCTGGTTTTACACATTTCATTGTTCATTATATCATGTAGTCCTTTCCAAGTTTTTAAAAAAATCAGTTTGTTCATCATTTCTTATGGCACAGTGGTATTCTATTATAATCATATACCACAGTTTGTTCAACCATTCCTCAATTGATGGGCATAAACTCAGTTTCCAATTCTTTGACAAAAATATTTTGGAACATATGGGTTCCTTTTCTCTTTCCCTGATCTCCTTGGGTTAACATCCAGCTATGGTATTGCTGGATCTAAGGGTAACACTATTTTATAACTCTCTGTGTAATTCCAAATTTCTCTCTAAAATAGTAGGATCAGTTCACAGTTCAACAGTGTATTAGTGACCTCATTTTCCCACATCTCCTGCAACATTTATCATTTTGCCCTTTTGCCATTTTACTCAGTCTGATATTGGTTTATACCTAGTTTCTGCCAAACTTGTTTTCAGTTTTTCAAGCAATTTTTACCAGTGATTATTTTTATCCCCAAAATCTGAATACATGATTTTGTCAAATATAAGATTACTATAATCTTTTGGCACTCTTTGTTGTATGTCTAAGTATTGTCCTTAAATTGTCTGTTCCATAAAGTTATCTTCTTAAGAGCCTGGTAATCCAGAAGCAGAAGTCTCTTTTTTCCTCCCTAGTGAAGACCACTAGTGTCCTCCTAGGAAAAGTATTTAGTTGGATGAATCCCTTCAGCAGAATGTTGACCAAAAATTACCTGAGAATCCAGATTTCTGGTCCACCCATCAATACAGGTAGCAGACTGGAATGGGAAGCCCCACGAACCTTGTCTGTTAATTATGGGCAGGGATATTGAGAGGGAAGTTAGATCACTCCATACCTTTATAACAAAAAATCCTTAGAACTCACTGTATTTTCTGGAAAGTACTAGGCTACCAGTCTCACTCTGGTATGGACTTGTCCAATGAATTTTTAGAAACAGGAGAGAAAACTTGTAAAGACTCTCCAAAGCCTCTAGACAATATGAGAGTTTGAAAAGCCAGCCAATGAGATGTAACCAATGGAAATAACAAGGAGCTCGTGACATTAAAAGTGAAAATTTCCAGATTGTCTATCTTTATCTATAATGACAATATTTTCCTTATACTTAGTCTTAGGGAGAATGGGTGTCTTCAGTGATGATCCAATCATTTTCGCCACTATGGCTGAGCACAGGGATGCACAGTTCTTCATAGGTTGTACCAAATGTTGACTGGATCGAACTTCAAGGCCTCTCTGTAGTAGCATGTTTTTTGCCCTGTATGGATTTGCTTATTGGCTCGATTGTTCAGAAAATCAAGACAAAGCAAATGCTACTTTGAGCTGATTATTGGGGTCTGAGTTCTAGGAACAATTGGCCTGACCCAGGCTTCAAATAATCATAATAATTTGTTCCTGATTATGTGCTTCTGGACATGCCATGAACTAATTTTTTGGCATGTTGAGAGAACTTCTCAGATTACCCAGTGAGCAAGACTGAGACTCAGGGAGTTTTTTTTTTTTTTTTTTTTTTTTTTGCTCCTGGAGCTAGATTTATTCATTTATTCATGACAGTTGCTTAGCAATTTTGCAGGGTGACAATCTCATCCTGTAATTTGCAGACAAGCCTTCAGGCTTGAGTGCCCCCTCGTGGAGTTTGTTGGAGTCTGTTTCAAGTTGCACTTCACATACTGAAAACCACTGCATGCTCAATAGCCATTGACTAAAGGAAAAAAAATCGGGATATCTGGCCTGGAGGCAGTTCCATGAACTACAGTTGAAGCCACTGGACCAGAAGTCAGCAAGAGGAATTCTGGGAAGTGTAGTCCTCAGGTTGGCTGAGTTGGAAATCATCAAGGGCTACAGCATATAGGCTGATGAAATAGTCTAGTGCAGTGATGGTGAACCTTTTAGAGACAGAGTGCCAGGTCCTGCCTCCACCCCATCCCCTAGACTGAGTGCCATGCCTGATCCCCACCACATGCTGGGCACACCTTGCCCCACCTCTTACCCCACACAGGGGACAGCAAAAGCACTGCAATTGGATTGCTGGGCAGAAGTTTGGGGGAGGAGAGAGGTCTGAGTGCTCCACTCCCCTCCAGCTCTGCTGCCTGTGAGCTATTCGCCTTACCCTCCTTCTTCCTCCTCTTCCCCCACCTCGCACTCTCATTGGGCTGCTGGGCAGAGAGGCAGGGTTGTAAAAAAATATCATCAAGCACAGTGGAGAAAGGGAGGGGAGCAGCTCCTCCCCAGTCCCTCTGACTTTCTAGTAACAAACTCTGGGGGTGGGCTGGGGAGGGAGAGTGGCTGAGTGCCCACAGAGAGCACTCTGTGTGCCATCTTTGGCACCTGTGCCATAGGTTCTCTATCATTGGTCTAGTGGAAATAGGGATCAAAGGGACAAGAGCATCACAGGTAAACAAAATTTAATTTAATCCTTTTGGACAAATCTTCAATATAATTTCCTTTTAGAAATTATAATACAGCAAAGTAGGTAGAATCAAGTGAACATCATACACAGCTACATATTTAATACTTGAAGAATAAATTGTGAATGTTTCCTCCAGAGAGTGAACTGAAAGGTAGAAATGGGAAAGACAATTTGTATGTATATGTCTATCTCCTGGATGATGCCTTCTTTGATGAGGGGAGTAGGGGAGGGCCTGGGACACTAGATAGTTTCTATTAATTAAAAAACAACAGGAAAAAAGAGATTGAGCACCAACCTATAGACTAATAAACATTATTTAATAAGGATAAAAATGATAATAATTTAAGCAGGATAGTAACATAAACATCATTAAAAAAACTCAAAAAGAATTTTTCTATAGTTCTTGTTATTTTAAATTCTAACCATTCTAAGAGTACCAACAAATAATTCCTACTAAGAAGAATGCCTTTAAAATATTCTGATTAGGGGCAGCTGGGTAGCTCAGTGGAGTGAGAGTCAGGCCTAGAGACAGGAGGTCCTAGGTTCAAACCCGGCCTCAGCCACTTCCCAGCTGTGTGACCCCGGGCAGGTCACTTGACCCCCATTGCCCACCCTTACCAATCTTTCACCTATGAGACAATACACCGAAGTACAAGGGTTTAAAAAAAATATTCTGATTATATCACTTTCATTGTTATGTGTTTTTCTGTCTGGTTGTGTTTTAATAAAAAATTTTTTCTTTTTTGGAAACATGGCAACAAGGTAGGATAAAATTGGAAGTGGCAAGGTCCTGGGTGTTATAAATGCAATAGAAAACTGGGTCCAAATTTGAAATAAGAATTTTGAGGCACAGCTAGTTGAGATAGATGATTGTTTTGCTCTTTTTTTTCAAAACTTTTTTTTTCAAATTCTAACTTCATCATCACTGGAGATATGGTATAATGAGCTAACTGATTGAGCTCCTGTTCAGTGAATTTATCTGCTATTCAATTATTGAGTCTATGATTCTCCCTCTAGTCCATAAGAATAACTGTGTCAAATGTCTTGCCAAATCAATTATATCAAAATTTCTATGACATTCCTTGACCAACTAATAAAAAAAATGCTAACCCATATTGGCTTCTTAAAAATCTGTTTTCTTTTTATGAATATTCACTGATCATCTGCTTAATAATCGGTTATGAAATTTTGCCAAGAATCAATGTCAAATTGACTGATCTTTAATTTCTAGACTCTACCTTTTCCTGACATTTGGAAAATCAGGAGAATGTTTAATCAATTCTCATATTGTGGCATCTTTCTCAAAAGTCAAGGTTCCTAAAAGAGTAATTACATCTGTAAGAGGGAAATTTAGGGTATTTTATAGGTATATATAAACTGTGGCCGCCAGGAATCAACAGTTCAGATTGATTCCATAATTAAATCAGACCCAAGCCAGCATCAGGTTGAGATAAGTTTATTTACAATCAGGAAGATAAAAAATATAGGAATAAAGAGAAAGGGAGAGGCTAGTCCAGGCCTGGTCAGGCCTGGACAAGAGAGAAGGTTAAAAGGCTAAATAAATGAAGCTGTACGCCAAAAGGCCCAGCAACCAGATAGATAGGCAGAGTTTTGAAGCGGCCCAGCTAGGCCAAGGAAGTCAGCCTAACTTACCCACATGACAATACAGAGTGTAAGCTGTCTGTGGTCTCAGGAGATCCTTCAGCACCAAGTTCGAAGGGGGAACTGCCTCAACAGGAAGTAACTAACTTACTTAAAGAGATAGTGTCTTTCGTCACTTCCCGTGGGTCCACCTCTAATTCAAATGGACAAATGGCAGTCTCTACATTGATTTGGACTGCCCATCCCTTGTTCTTGATTTGCTACTTATTGTCACATGTGGGTAACTCGTCTCCTCTCCCCACTAAGGAGGGTGAGGGTGACGTCATTTCTATGCCTAGGTTTAGTAGATTTTTTGACTATGAATGGGCTCGAGCTAATTCCATTTACACACATCTGAAAGTTCTTTCCATATCTTCTTATGAAATTCACTAGGTCTAAGGTTTAAATTAATTTTTAATTATATAGCAAGAATGAAAGATAGCCATTAGTAGATTGTCCACAAGTTCCACTGGCATCCTCAAGTATCAAGAGAAAACAAATAAGATCTTTAGCATATTGGTGTTCCCTCACCCACTTTCCCCTCCCACTATGATGAACTGGTGGAAAGATGAGGACCAGTACTTGTCCAGAATGGGCAGTTTTCTATGGGTTGTTTCTTGCCTTGTTAGAAGTGGCATCCATTTTATTTAGATGACATATATTTGCATATTTGAGTAAATGTTCTCTTATTCTACCTACATTTAACCTGAACTTCACTTCAATCTTTTAAGACCCTAAATTTTGTCTTAGAATCAATACTGTGTATTGATTGCAAGGCAGAAGAGTGGTAAGGGTAGGCAATGGGTGTTAAGTGACTTGCCCAGGGTCACACAGCTGGGAAGTGTCTGAGGCTAGATTTGAACCTAGGACCTCCCGTCTCTAGGCCTGGCTCTCAATCTACTGAGCTACCCAGCTGCCTTCTGAATTCAATCTTTTTAAAAATTTCAGTTTTATTTTATTTTCAGTTCCATATTTTCTCCCTCTTATCTTCCTCTCCTTCTACTTCTTCTTCCTCCATTCCAATCCATCTTAATGGTGCTGGTTTTATCATTTCCACTTTGAAGATAATGCACCATGATTAAGAAAACTGAAATAGAACAGGAATTATATATTTCTACTTTGATTCCTGGTGGCAATACTCCATGTACCCAAGGAATGACCTATGCTTTCCTTGTTCTTCCAAGCTTTTTCCATTGTCTTTCACATGTTAGCTAATTCTAGGCTTGGATCTTTCTGCTATACAAGTTTAGAGCACTCTTGCCTTGTTTAAGGTTAAGTACTCCTGCTTCCATCTTTCATCTCTCTCTTTTTTTCAATCTTAGCTTATTAGAGAACTGTCATTTGAATTTCTTCAGCAGCCACCCTCCTTTCTATCACACTGTAATCTCCTGTGATTTAATTCACTCATTCTGCATGTGTGTGTGTGTGTGTTAGCATCACAGTATTTTGGGAATCAGGTTGCAAATAAATTTAGCATTCTTTGTTCTGAAAGCTTCCTAAGTATTCTTGTGTTTCCAATCGAATAAAATCTTTTACCATTGGTTTTATTTTTTCCTCCACTCTTCACAGTGTTGCATCAAGAGCCAGCCTATTTAGCTCCAGGCAGCACTTGTATTCTCATGTATCCTTCTCCTCCTCCCAGCAAAATGACAAAAAGCTGTGTCACAAAGGAACAAGTTAATGTTCTTAGTGCTGTGGGTCCTGTCCCCACAGGACCTCAAAGTCTTCTATTTCATCAACCAAATGTGATTTAAAGGAACATGCTGCCAACTCTTATCATTGCAGAGGCAATGGTGGGCTGCTGAGGTCTTCTTCATCACAGGAAAACATTTGCAACAAATATACTACTTGTCAAAGCAAGAAAAAAACCCACAATGATCAAAATCTTTAAGATCAGCTTGCCTCTTGCTTTCTTTACTAAATTTATTATTAAAAACACCAACAAGATTGTCTTAAAAGAATGGAGAACTTGCCACAGTTGTTATACTAAGAGCCCCAGTCATGATAGCATCTGTGAGTTGTCAGGAGCCATAATTGGCACCCCAAAATCCACACTCCTAGATTTCATTCTGAGAAGATTTTTTCTGAAGGGAATGCCAGGTTAATCTTTTGGAAATGTTGAAATGAAGGGCAGTTGGCATCTTTTCTAGTTTATTTGAAAGGCAGAAGTATCTTTGGAAGTTACAGATTTGTATGGCGAATCAACAAGTATTTTTAAAACATCTATTATAGTCCAAGCAAAATGCTAATTGCTGGGGATACTAAAAAAGACAAAAAAACAGTCTGAGCTCTGTAGGAGCTCTCTGTCTAATGTCGAGTATCAACATAACCTTGTCAACAGCCTTCCTTATGTTATTATCTTTGCTTCAAAAAAAACCATTTGATTGTATTCTAAAATATATGTCGAGATTTTTATTTGACTGATTTGTTTACAAACAAGATATTTCAGATCTGCCTTATTCCTTCCTGCCTGATAATTGTTTGTGAAGACAAAAAGAGTTGAATGTGTGAGAGCTATCTGGGATGCTCAACCAAATGATTTCGAAAATTCTATTATTTTATCACTTCAAATTTTCTAGTTAGACTGCATCACAGTCAGTAAACATTTATGAAGTGCCTACTATGCATCAGGCTCTATGCTAAGGCTCTTAGGATACAAAAAAAAAGGTTAAAAGATAGCACCTGTATCAAGTTTAATCTTGAAAGACAGATTGCTTGTTTGAGCATGAAAAGCTATTCAACTATCATCACTGTCATTATTAGTAATGACATAGAAAAGGAGACATTAAGCATTGTAACTTGAGTTATCTATCTTTACATAGCACAGGTTGGGGAATTCTCTAGCATATTTTAACTTAGTGATGCCCTTTGTTTTATACCATGGAATTTTAATAGATATAATCCCTCTCCCATCTCATTTCCCCAATAGAACTTGCCCTTATAGAAAAGAATTGCAGTTAAACAAAAGTGACAGCCAACAAAACTGTGACAATATATGAAATACTCCATATCAATTGTCCTTAACCTCTGTACAGAAAGGAGGGGCATGTTTATCATCATTTCTTCTCTGGGACTAAGTCTAGATATGTATTAAATCTGAACTCTCCTGCCTTTTAGTGTTTTCATTCATATTATTTTAAGTATTATGTTTATTGTTATCCATTTCTGCTTTCTTTTCTCTGCATCAGTTCATACAAGTCACCTCATTTCTCTCTGAATGTTTCATACTTGTTTCTTATGGAACAATAGTATTATTTTAGATCTATGTCTACATTTTATTCACCATTCTCCAACATGTTTAATTTCAGTTGTCATTTGGATATCTAGTTTGAAATATCTCACAGACATTTTTATTCAGTTCTAGATAAAAGGAAAAAGTTCAGAGGATGAATAATTATGTGAGAACTAGTGTCTCTGTCCCAGGAGTTCCACACATAAGAGGGCATTTATCACCTAAGAAATAATTACTGTATAATAATAATATCCAAAAAAGGGAAACATGATGAGATATTAGTGTCAGGTATTAAAAATGGTAGGTTATCCAGATGTTGAATACAGAAATATACTACATATTTTGTCATAATCATTATAGATCTCATATGGGCAGACAGGTGCCTAGATGAATAGTGGATAGAGCACCAGTCCAGGAGTCAGAAGGACTTAACTCCCTGAGTTCAAATACATTCTCAAATACTTCCTAGCTTTGTGGCTCTGGGTAAGTCATTTAACCCTATTTGCCTCAATTTTCTCATCTGTGAAATGAAATGGAGAAGGAAATGGCAAATCACTTCTGTATCTTTGCCAAGAAAACCCCAAATAAGGCCACCAAAAATTGGACACACCTGAACAGCAACAGATATGATAACCAGGATTTTTAATTTTCCCACAGAATTCACCAGTAATTGCTTTTGATTTCTCAAAGCATTGTTGTATCTATTAGCTCATTTGATCATGTCCTTCTTCTTCCCCTTCTTTGTTATATAGAACAAGTGTAATTCCCTCCGTTTTATAAAATAAAACCAACACAGAGATATTAAATAACTTGCTTTAGGTGACTTTGCTAGTTAATGGCAGGACCAGGAAGCATAGTGGTAATAGCATGGGATTTAGTCAAAATTTTGAATTTCAGTGCTGCTACTTATTAATTGTATATATTACAAGTTATTTAACTTCTGTTCCTCAGTTTCCTCATTTCCAAAATAAAGGGGTTGAATTCATTAAGCACTTGCTAAGCATTACAAGCTAACCTCCACCCAACTGTCAAAATGATCTCCCTTATGTGTAGATCTTGCCATGTCACGAATTCAATAAACTTCAGTGGTTCCTTTTTGGCTCTACAGTAAAACGTAAACTACTCTTCTGTTTGGCTTTTAAAGTTTTTCACATCTTGACCTCTACTAATTTTTCCAGTCTTATTAGTCATGTTCCCATTTTTACACATCATTCATCTTCCCATATTTCATCATCTAGGCAAATTATGTTCATTAGACTCCATTTTCTTTATTGATGCATCTATATTTCCCATTCCCCCATGCCTTAGAATTCTCTTATCACCTCCATCTCATAGAATCTCCTTCCTTTGAGTCTTACCTCCTGTGCCATCTTCTACATGAAGCCTTTTCAGATCCCTACCCCACAATTACTAGTGTTCCTCCTTCCTGAACTGCCTTATATTTATTTTTTTATCTAGTCTGTTAAATACCTGTATGAGACTGTATTGCTACTAGACTTCAATGTCTCTGGAAGAGAGTGAGGCTGATAACATTCTGTAACTCTGCTTCACTTAAATCCAGTTCATGAGTAAGTCAGGACATCACCCTTTGATGTCCTTAGTCTTCTTTGAAAAGAAGGAGGAACAACTATATAGGTATATGTTGTCTTTAAACTTCTTGAGAGGAGAGAGTATAGTTTTGTTTCCTCAAAGCCTAGCACAATGCCTGAGACATAGTAGGTGCTTAGTAAGTGCTCATTAATTGCTCATTGATTTTTAAGATCCTGAACCAGACGCTAGGAGAGAAAGACAAAAACAGCCTCTGCCCTCAAGGAACTTGTAGTCCACTGGAATACTCCTCTCTCCTGGTTAGTCCTACTGCCTGACTGCTTCTTCTAAAGCTCTGCAGGATCATCATCTATAATGCCTAACTGTTAGTTTCAGACTTGGGCTTTGTCTCTTGGTAAATCCATTAGTCTTCATGACCTTAACTATTATTTCTGTACAGATGACTCTCAGATCTATATATCTAGTCCCAGTTTTTCCCCTGAGCTTCATATGAATATCAACAATTGCCTATTAGAAATTTCAAACTAGATGTCCCAGAGATATCTTAAACTCAACATATATAAAATAGAATTCATTACCTCTTTCTCCCTAAACCCTTTCCTTTTCCAAACTTTTCTATTTCTGTCTCACCAACATCCTTCTTGTCTCAAGTTTATTGCCTCAGCCTTACCTTTAACTCTTTGTTCTCCTTAATCCTACATATCCTGTAAGTTGCCAAATCTTGCTATTTCTGCTTTTACATCTCTTTCATCTTGCTCCGTTACTTGCCAGTCTACCCCCTTAGTTCAGACCCTCATGACCACACACATAGATTATTACAACAGTTTTCTAATTTGTCTCCTTACCCACTCTGGTCTATCCTATACACAGTACCAAAGTGATTTTCTTTAACCATAGATCTCACCAAGTGATTTCCCTACTCTACCAACTCTAGAGGCTTCCCGTTACTTTTAGGATAAAATATCCTTTGCTTAACTCTTAAATCTCTATGGAAACTGGACCCAACTATTTTTCCGACCTCATTGGAGATTATTCCCTCTCCCCATTCTGTAATCCAGCCAAACAGGACTTCTCTATAGTCTTCATTATGTCTCTATGCATTTGCCCTGGCTCTCTTCCATGCCTGGAAAGCTACTTCTTTCTTATTTCTCTTTCAAAAAGTCCCTCTTTCCTTTCAAGAAACAGTTCAAGCAACATCTTCTCCAAGAAGGCTTTCCTGATCTCCCAACTGCTAATGTTCTTTGTATTCAACTCCTTCACATAACTATTATACCGTATTTATTAACTTTTTTATTTGTGCTTAAATGAAAATGCAAAGTTAACAAACACAATAGTAATATGCATTATTTAAGTGTATTTATTAACATTATATATTTGTGCTTAATACGTACTTTCTGGGGGCAGCAAGTTGGTGCAGTGAATAGAGTGCCAGGCTTGGAGTCAGGAAATCTCATCTTCCTAAGTTCAAAGCTAGCCTCAGATACTTATTAGCTATCCTGGACAAGTTATTTAATCCTGTTTGCCTCAGCTTCCTCTTCTACAAAATGAGTTGGAGAAGAAAATAACAAACCACTCCAGTCTCTTTGCCAAGAAAACCCCAAATGGGGTCATAAAGAATCAGATACAACTGTAAAGACTGAATAACAACACATGCTTGTTTGACAGAACATATAAAAATATGAGAGAATCTTAGGTTCATATATTTAGAGCTATAAGGGATCTTAGAGGCCGTCAAGTCTAAATTTAGAAAAAAAAGTAAACATGAGATAAGTAGGTGAATAGAGAATAAAAAGCACTAAATCTGAGATCATCAGGAAGTTTCATGTAAGGTTTTTTCTCTCCCTAAATCCCATGATCCTTTTATTCCTAAGCCCTAGGGGACTGATTCTACTTCAAAGTAGAGAATCATTTCTTTATTGAGGCTTTCGAAAACTAGTTGAAGTCAATATGTCTAAAGAAGTCCCTCTCCCTCAGTTGTATATTATTAAAGGCAAGCTGCTTCTTGCTGAAAATTTAAGAACCATGTTATATATTTAAATAGAAAAAGATAGTCATGAATGCTAATTTGTTATGAATGAGAGAGTGACTGAAAAGAAGCAAAAAGAGTCAGGCAAGTAGTCAGTATAACTGGGGCAAGAGAATGTCTAAATAACAATAAAACTCAGAACTTGGAAGAAAATAAACCAGCACTCAGCACTCATTGAGTAAAGTATTTATTTCATGAATACAAGACTC
This sequence comes from Gracilinanus agilis, assembly GCF_016433145.1. Lineage (NCBI taxonomy): Eukaryota > Metazoa > Chordata > Mammalia > Didelphimorphia > Didelphidae > Gracilinanus > Gracilinanus agilis. The sequence continues at coordinate 342,978,938 of NC_058133.1, read as the reverse complement.
AGGGGATAGGAGTTTGGAACACTGCTATAAATTATAGGATAGGGACTGGGCCTTTGATTTCATTTGGTATGAGAAACTCCTTTTAACCATATTGATTGACATCTTCTCTGTAACTAATAGTCTTCTGTAGCTACTCAGAGCTCTGAGGTTAAGGGACTTGCCAGTCACAATGCCATCATATATCAGAGTCAGAACTTGAAGCCAAGTCTTCCTAGGGGCTAGACCTGCTTATTATTTGCTTCTCTCATTGATCTAGTTATACTACAAAGAGACTAGCTAGGAAGACTTCCTGGACTGAGAACCAGTGAGAAAAAAATATAGCTAGGCTAGGGATTCAGTACTGACTGAAGAACAGGAAGAAAAACCTCAGGACCTTAAAACCCTAGAAAGTGAGGGATAATAGATTTAGCCTGGTCCAAGGGTAGAATTAGGAAGAAAAAACCAATTCCTTTGGCAAATGGATGAAGTAAAGTCTGAACTAGGATCATAGATCTAAATCTGGAAAGGACTGTATAAATCAGTGGTTCCCAAACTTTTTTGGCCTACCGCCTCCTTTCTAGAAAAAATATTACTTAGCACCCTGGAAATTAATTTTTCTAAATTTTAATAGCAATTAATAGGAAAGATAAATGCACCTGTGGCCATCACCACTCTCTTGGATTGCTGCAGGACCCACCAGGGGGCGGTAGGGCACACTTTGGGAATCACTGGTACAAGTCAACCACTTCATTTTACAGATGAGGACCTTGAGGTACAGAGAGAATAAAATGACTTGTCCAAAGTCAGACAGCTAATAAACTTCTCTAACAGGATTTGTCCGCAGGTCCTCCTGTTTCTAGGTCCACTGACCTAACAGGAATACCACAAGGACACTACCCAACAGATTGTATAGGCCAATCTCTTGTTTACTCCCTAGGTTTGGTTAGGAAATGGTCCCCTACCATCTGAGGCCCAAACACTTCAGGAGGAAAAAATAGTGCCTGCTTAAGGGAAAGGTGAGAGAAGCCAAACACTTGGATCCCATTTCTCATACTTGCTACATGTGTGACCTTGAGGAAGATACCCTCTCTGAATCTCAATTCCTCATCGACAAAATAAAGGTACTGGATTGCTTGGCTTCTTAGGTCCCTTCCAGGTCTAGAGCTATATTATATGAATGATAAAGACTGAAGTAAAGCTATAGAAAGAACATTATGCCACCAGAAATCCTGGCAGTTAACTGGCACATAGTAGGGACTTTCTAAATGCTCGTGATTGATTGGCCAGCCAGTGACTTGTTATCACTTATGATCATAGTAGTCATGGTCTGGAATGACCTTAAAATATCTATAATCCAATACCTTCTCATTTTACAGATGAAGAAATTGAGACTCAGAGAAACAAAATTAATCAAGAAAGGGCAATTAATCTCTGTGGTAGGAGTGCCTAATTATTGTCAAAGGCATTGATGAAGTTACAAATTTCCTTTATTTTTTTGGAGTAAATGTAGGCAGATTATAAAAACCAGCCTAACTCAAGCTTCTGAGCAAGTGTCCTAAAACTGGCCTTTAAACTGACAGTGTGAGCAAGAGGATAATCAAGAAATCCAGATGATACCTTTTTATAGCAGAACACTGAAGAGTCTGGTTATTTACTTGAGTGACTTTTTGGTCAGTTTTATGTGTATCAATGTTTTCTTTTGTCAGAGGCCAAGGAAGAGCAAAGTGACAAAAGAGACAAGATGAAGAGGAGAGAAGACATGGGTAATTAGATTTAATTAAGTAAACTTTTGCTGAGTAGTTTAGCATAGGAATAGGAAAGAGTGTATAATGAGTAGGTCTCTGAGCCAGGAAGTCATGGGTTTGTCTCATTCTGACACATGAAATGGGATCCTGGGAAAGTACATTAACCTCTTAGTGCTCAAGATAACATTTCAAAGCTGTATTTTGAGGAATCTGCATTGTATTGGTTGGAATTCTCTGTACCAATTAAATAACAAGACTTTCTTAAAACAAAAATAACCAAAGCCTTGCTGGTAATTGTATTTCTGCTTGAAACCAATAGACAGAGGGTAGTTGGGGGTATTTCTGTATCCTGCCAAGATGTAAAGCAAACCTTAATAGATAAACTGAGGGACTCAAGTCAAAAGCAACTGAGGAGTTAGCATCATATCAAAGGAAAATGTGGGAAGCCTGTGATTAAAATAAAATTTAAAAGTATCCTTAAGCTCCCAGTGGCACTCTTAGTGATTGAGTCCCTCAGTTTATCTATTAAGTATGAAAATATACAGGTTGTCCTAGCAGTTTACTCCAAGAGTAAGACATGGGAAAGAAAAAGAATGGCAGAGAACTCAGAGAAATTAGCTGCCAAGAAGAAGGATATGTTGTATCTCACTCATGTCCAGAATGTTTAGAGGAGGAGAACTTTCCAATAATCTGAAGAGAGAATACTATTTTATTTCCCTTCTTGTTTCAAGTAATATAATGTATGCATAGAAGGAAGGTTGTTTTCCTTCCTGGGGGAGGTAAAAGGGCTTAGAAGATTGCTTATTTACTTCCCAAGTTGTTTTGGTTCTGTCATTTTTCAGTTGTATTTGACTCTTCGTGACTGCATTTGAGGTTTTCTTGGCAAGGATCCTGGAGTGGTTTGCCATTTCCTTCTCCAGCTCATTTGACAGATGAAGAAGCTGAAGCAAAAAGGATAGCATGACTTATCTAGGGTCACACTTCTTTGAAGTGACTGAAGCAAGATTTAACTCATGAAAATGAATCTTCCTAACTCTAGGCTAGGTATTCTCTTTACTGTGCCACCTAGCTATCCTACTTCCCAAGTTATCAGGAAGAAAATCAAACATTCTAAGGAGAATGGAAGAAGTGCTTCAAGGAGAAAACCATGAAGAAAATACATTTAAAGGGGCAATGGGTCATCTTATGCAACTTCTCTTGGGAGGCCAAATGATGGAAGAATCTGACATAGAAGAAGGATCACTGAACATAGAGAGCTAAGAAATAGGGGACTCTTTCTAAGAGAGTGGGAAAGATGCCCTTAGAAGAAATAAGATTCGAGTTATAAGAAATGATGACTTCCATAGGTATCTTTAGGAGAAAGGTCATCCATCTTTAGCCCCAGGAAGAACATGAAAATAGTATGGGACAGTGGAAAGAGTGCTGGTTTAGGAGGCAGAGGACCTGGGTTCATATCCCACCTCTGATAACTTATTCTTTATGTGACCTTGAGCAAATCCTTTCTATATGTAACCCCTAATCATAATAGTGACCCATTAGGTGGTTGGTCACTACCTGGGGAGACATGGAGGCTTTTTTATAGACTTTCCTCTCTTCTTGGGGAATATATATATATATATATATATATGAGAGAATATAAAGGAGAATTATCCAACATGAGTCAAGCCTAATGAGTTTCACTGATTCACTACTGTTGAGGGCAAAGGTTACCTTCAGAAGGAAATTAGAAAGTAGCATTAGAGTTTAGAAGTCCTGGGTGAAAATGGAAGATCTTAGGGAGTATAAATGGTGTTTGCAATATTAATAGTAATTCCATAAGGGAATAAGAAGAGAAAGGCAGATTTAAGAAGTGAATAGTTGGTAAGATGGTATCTGAGAATGAGATTTTTGTTTGTAGACCACGGGTTTGAATATAGGCTTGTCCTCCACCTATTAAGGACAAGTATGAATAAATCTGCCTGAAGTTTTGCAGGTCTTATCAAAAGGACTTTAAAGTACAAAGGTGAGATGGAGTGGGGAGGAACTGCCTACATAGATCTGCTAAGCCAGATACCATGGAGAATAGCAGATACAATGTAATAAGAGGTATAGCAGTGGGGAAGATCAATACTTTATGGGATACAATATCCCCCAAAGAGTTAAGCAATAAAATTTCTTGTCCTCAAATCTCTATATAAAGACAGAACATAGTGTGACACTTTGATGGATCTGTTATTTTATTGAAATGGGTAGTCTTTCAATGTAGAGATCACAATGGGGTCAATAAAGCTGCCACATAATTTTCCAAATGCAATACAGCCCAATCTCTTCCTTCTAGTCAGTCCTGGGCTCAGGTCTTTGTCCAAGTTCAATGTCTGTCTAAGATTTATGTCCTTTTCTTTTTTTAATTACAAGTGATGCTTTTTGTTTTTGTATCATATTCATCTCTGCATATATCACTCTCTCTCCCCTGCCTAGTGAGCCCTACTTTGTACCACAGATTAAAAATTAAACAGAAAGGGGGGAAAGAGCAGTTCAATAAAACCAAACATGACATTGACTGTGTCTGACAGTATATGAAATATTGAAGAAATGAAACATCCTCCATCTCCGTAAGGAAGGGAAGGAGATGCTTTTTCCTAATTCTTAGGTCAAAACTTAGTCATTCTAATTACAGGGTCCATTTTTCTTTTATTCTTTTCATTTCAAGGTATCTGTTCTAATAGAGCTAGTTTCTGTGCTTTTCATCTAACATATACAGAACATACAGGTAATAAGCTGAATTATAGATTCTAATGTAAGGAGGGAAATTTGATCTCATGGATATTCCTGAGACTCATTACTGGAACAAATCTGTAGGAAGGGAATAATAATCATAGCATAAAACGCATAATCATTTACATGATGTCTAAATGTCTTTGGATTCCTTCATATATATTCTCATTTAATTGACAATCAACAAGCATTTATGAAACACTTAAAATGTACTAGGCAACTAGTGACTCAATAGATAGAGAATCATGCCTGTAGATGGAAGATCCTGGGTTCAAATGTAGCCTCAGATACTTCCTAGCTATGTGACCCTGGGCAAGTCATGTATCCACCATAGCCTACGCCTTATCACTTTTCTGCCTTGGAACCAGTACTTAGTATCCATTCTAAGATATAAGGAAGGGATTTTTTTTAAACCCTTACCTTCTATCTTGGAGTCAATACCGTGTATTGGCTCCAAGACAGAAGAATGGTAAGAGCGAGGCAATGAGGGTCAAGTGACTTGCCCAGAGTCATATAGCTGGGAAGTGTCTGAGGTCAGATTTGAACCAAGACTTCTAGTCTCTAAGCCTGACTCTCAATCCACTGAGCTACCCAGCTCCTCCCAGAAAGGATTTTCAATAAAATGTACCAGGCAATGTGCTAAGTGTTAGGATTAAAAAGATAAAGCAAAATTAGTCATTGCTCTCAAGGAGCTTATATCCTAATGAGGGAGGCAAAATTTAAAAATCAGAAGATACAAGAAAAATATAGAGTAGATAGATGTTAGGTGCTATTATTATCCCCTTCGTACAGTTAATAAAACTGAGGCTGAGAGAGTTTGTCACTCAAGGCCGGAGAGCTAGTGAATACTGTATTGAAAAGCAGTAGAAAATAGAATAAAAGGGTAAATGAATGAGTGTTGTATATTAAGAAAATACATTCATGTGAGAAAAATCCAAGCACTTGCTTTGGAAAGCATTTGGGTAAATAAAGAGTAATTGAAAGAAACAAAAAAAACATTTTGCTATAGGGAATAGTATAGAAAAAAAGGCCAGAAGAAGTAAGGAGCTTAGAAAATAGATGCATGATATATAGTATTGATGGGGGTCTTCAGTTATTTGGACACCTTCTGGAACTGTGTTTCATTGCTTAAGACCAAGCAGCTGATAATTATTTGTTTCATTGTTCAAAAAGTGAGTTCAAAAAAGAAGAGGTACTCTTATTCTGGACCTGATTCTTGCCAGTAAGTAGGAACTTGCTGCTGACACAGAAATGATAATCATGGGAGGAGATAATCTTAGAATCTGAGACAGAAAAAGGAAATCTGGGCATAATCTAATGCATATCCTAGATTTATAAATCTGAGGCAGCTAAGGTATAGTGGATAGAATGCCAGGACTAGAGTCAGGAAAACTCATCTTCCTGAGTTAAAACTGTCCTCAAACACTTAAGATCTGTGGGATTCTGGACAAGTCACAACCTTATTGGCCTCACTTTCCTCATCTATAAAATGAGCAGGAGAAGGAAATGGCAAACCACTCCAGTTTCTTTGCCAAGAAAACCCCAAGTGGGGTCATAAAGAGTAAAGATGCATGCAACTGAGAATAAATGAATAATAGCAAAAGATTTATAAAGAGTTGATTTCAAAAAGTCCTGATAAAAGATAGATAATTTAGAATTGTGAAGTGACCCCAAAAGGAAGGGAACTTCTCAAGAATAAAATTCTGAATCAGAAATTTAAAAAAACTTTCTAGGAAATAGTCAAGTTCACATATTCTGTGGTCATTAATTACCAATAAATATTGGAGCACAAAATTTTAGAAAACAATTACTAAAAATTGTATAGAGATGTGGAAAAATAAGTTAAAATAAATTAAAAATAATACTTAAAACATCAAATTTTAATGAAAGGAATCCAAATAACTTGGTTTTGTAAAAAACTAAATAGCAAACATTAGTGTAAATTTGCTAACTACATTCAATCTCATCTTTTAAAACAGAAAAGTGAAATATATAAAAGTATTGCAATGGACAATTCCAAGAAAAACCACAGATGTTGAGTGAAGCAAGGTGGAGTTCTTTGACTTCTTCAGACCCAATGTTTTTCCAACTGTCACTCGGCACATAGAAATAGGTTTTCTCTTTTGAGGCTACTAGTTGGAGCTTTTTAGTACCTTTCAAGGGCTTTCTTAATTTGGATTAAAGATACATTCCATTCCCATTCTGGAGCATGACTAGGATTTCCATGTTGGAGCAGTGGGGACTAGTTGGGCTCACTTTTGGTTTTCCTAGATAATTCCCCTCCTTATTTGTAGACACTGGATGGTTCCCCAGTAGGAGGTTCTGGTGGCAGAGGCCCTATGCAGGAAGCGTAGACTTAGACCTATGGCAAGCTGGACCAATTTGGTGCTTGGAGCTTGGCAGAAGAGAATGTTATAAACTGGCTTCTTGGGGGTATATCTCGCCACACTCTGTCTTGATTTAGGAAATCCTATCTTGTCTAGGGTCACACTGTTGATGTCTGGGACCGGATTTGAATTTGGGTCTTCCTGATTCCAGTTCCAGCTCTCTAGCCTCTGCACTGCCTCTAAAAATAAGGTTTTCAATTTCTTTCTTCAACAAAATGAAGTTATTTTATATTATTTTGGGGGTTAAAAGAATATTAAAGGTGAAATAGATCACTGCTCTGAGTTGATGGTAAAGCACTATGGAAATAAGGCAGAACTTGCCTTTTAATTTGCCTCTTTTTCCGACAAGGAATGCTCTTCAGACAGTAAGGGGGAAGTGGTTAACAGGGGAAATCTGTCACAAAGGAGGAACTAGTAAGAGAACACCTAGATGTCCTCAAATGAGTTTGTCACCAATCCAGAATGAACTTCCTCTCATAAAATGGAAAGATGTGCTAGATTTGACTGCCAAATATCTACCAGCAGCCTTTGAAAACTCACTCAGAACAAGAGGAGGTACTACCGGATTAGAGTCAGGCAATGTGTACAGTTTTCAAGAAAACTGAGTCAAGTCATCAAATTATAGGCCAGTGAGCTTGACTTTATTTTGTAGCATATTATTAAGCAGATGATTTGTAGCACTGTAAATCACTGAGAGTTTGCATGGCTTTATTAAAGATGGGTCATGTTGGGCTTGCCACTTTTCCATGTTGCTGTTTTTTTTTTTTTGGTAAGCATTAATAAATAAGTCTTATGGAATTCAATGGATAGTGTTTATTTTGATATCCACAAGGCATGTGACAAAGTTATTTGCCCTATACTTATGGATGAAACAGAGAGATATGATTTAGGAGTTAATTAATTCATGTACATAGATTTGGAACTTTTGGAATAACTAGATCCAAAATATAATCATTAGTGAATGTTGACTTGAAATAAAAATATCTAGCACAGTAAACAAAGGTTGAATCTTTGGCTCTGTGGTGGTCAGTATATTTAATGAAGAATTGGAAGGAATCATAGATATCAAGCTTGTCAGATTTTTAGATGGCATAAAGTTAAGAAAGAACCAAATCATGGACTGACAAAGTCTATATGTCAAAAGATCTGCATGACTCAGATGTGCTATTCAGTAGTTTGCAGTTGTGTCTGACTCATTTGGGATTTTCTTAGCAAAGATACTGGAGTGGTTTGCCATTTCCTTCTCCAGCTCATTTTATAGATGAGGAAACTGAGGCAAAGAGGGTGAAGTGACTTATCCAGGGTCACATAGTTACTAAGTGTCTGAGGCTGAATATGACCATACACCTTCCTCACTCCAGGCCTGGTGCTCTAGTTGCTGTGCCATCGACTCAGAATAATAGGCCTAATCTAATAACATGAAATTTAATAGGAATAAATGTAAAGTCCTACCCTTGGATCCAAACAATCGTATCCACGATTCTTGGCTGAAATTCACAGTTATAACCTATGTGAACAAGATCTGGAGGTTTTTGTAAACTGAAATGTCCATATTAGTCAGAAAGGCATAATGGAAAGCAAATAAACTAATGTGATCCTAAATTGCATTAAAAGAGGTTCAGCATCCAGAATGAAGGAGATGATAGACTCACAGATGAGCAATGAAGAGGAACAGGATAGCCCCACTGCACTCTGTCCTGGTCAGTTAGAATAGAGGTTTTGCCATATAACCTTCAGCTGTGTAAAGTCTCTTCTCTGTTAAAGTATTGTTTTCTATGTAGATTTCCAAGTAAGAGCTACTCCTCTTTCTTTTTCTTAAAGAGCTAGGGTTGAGGGTTCTGGGGGTGCAGCTGGGTAGCTCAGTGGATTGAGAGCCAGGCCTAAAGATGGGAGGTCCTACGTTCAAATTTGGCCCAGCTGTGTGACCCTGGGCAAGTCACTTAACCCCCATTGGCCTGGTCCTTACCATTCTTCTGCCTTAGAGCCAATATAATATTGATTCTAAGACAGAAGGTAAGGATTTGGGAAAAGACTTAGAAAATCCTTTGACTCTAGATATCTTTTTCAGCAATGCCAGAAATTCTATTTGTGTGTCTTTCCTTTAAATGAAGCACAGTGTGGTACAGTGTAAAAAAACCCTGGATCTAAAGTTAGAAGACCTGAATTCAAGTCAATAACACTCTTTCACTGAATAAATTATTCTGTCCCTTTGAATCAGTTTCCTCATGTGTCAAGTGAATAGAAAAACTCTAACACTATCTGCTTCTTGGGGTTATGATCAAAAAGGGTTTTGCTAACTTTTGCCTGTGATAGAAATGTGAACTTGAATCAATGAATTGATCATGCTATTTTCCTTTCTGAAAAAGAGAGAGGGAATATAGAAAATGGGGACTTCAGGAGACTTTAGGAACATTGATGACAAAATTTGTTTATACGGTTTACAGTATCGTAAGTCTTGTCATTGCCACATGACAGATGAAAAAAATTGGGAGTGATTTACACAAAAAAAATATTGAAATTCTATTGTCTATGTCACATAGCTGCTTGATCATTTTGTTTCTACCCACTCCTCTTTCTATTTCTTCTTCTTGCCTCTTTTCTAGTGACTAAACATGAATGGCTTCCAGAGTCTCACAATCTGGGCTGCAGATCCATATCATTCTCTTCTATTATAATTCAATTATATCTAGTTTTATTTATTTCTATAGGGTAGCTAGATGGTGTAGTATAAAGAATGCTTGACCTTTAGTCAGAAAAATTCATCTTCCTGAGTTCTATTCTGACCTCAGAAATTTTCTAGCTGTGAGACCATAGTTAAGTCACTTTAACCTGTCTGCCTTAGTTTTCTCATTTGTAAAATGAGTTAGAGAAGGAAGTGGCAAAAAAAACCACCTCTTATCTTTGCCAACACTAAATGGGATCATGAAGAGTTAGACACAATTGGAAATAACTAAACAGCAACAACAACATTTTTAGTATATGTTATCATAATATATAATAAATGTTTATATACTGTATCAATATTTTATACATTTAGTTCTATTTATTTCTATTACAACTAAATAGATTTTAGAGCTAAAATCTCTCTATATAAAATATATCTATGTATAAAATCTCTAACTGAAATAACTATTACTAAAAGATGGATTTGATTTTTTCCTCATATTCTTCTAATCAGGACTTCTCAAACTCACTTATTTTGAGGTTAATTAGCTATTTATCTGTTGGCTTGTTCTCTTCCAAACATATGATTTCATAACTTAGGAAACTTCTAGGGTGGAAACTGCCTTCAGGGACGTTGATCAACAACGACCTCTAATTTGAACACTGAAGCAGGGACACTGATGGTTAAGTGACTTGTCCATGGTCATACAAATTCTACTCTCAGGAGCAGGATTCAAATCTGGGCCTTCTTCACTCTCAGAACAGCTCTTTATCCACTCTGCCAAGCAACAAATAGCTAGTTATCTGTATGAATTAGGCAGAGACCTCATTAAAGTGAGCGGTTTTTGCCTTGACTATCCTCATAGGAAGACTTTCCTCAGTCATTTATAGAAAAATGCTCATCTCTTGACTCTGCCTTGGTTATTCAGACCCTCTTCAAGATGTCTACACCCAATCCAGACCTTTAAGAGCAACCGAAAGGAATGCAACGATATCGCATTATTCTGGCCTAATTTTTAAGAAAGACTCCCCCCCCTTAAGTATATTCATGATTCTCATCATTTTTCTGAGTTTGTGCTTTGCCTGCCAAATTTTTATTTTTTAGACTGATGGAGTAATGTCTCATTCTCTATCTGGCATGCTGTTGGCACTGAAAATGTGTTAGATAAGACAAAGTAACATATTTACTGCTTTTGCAAGCAACTAAGAGTAAACAAACAAAAAATGCTCACATCTGTTTAGGAGGGTGTAGGGATGGTGATTGCACTGACAATAGGGCTGAATAAATTAACCAAATATTTATTGAGCAATTACTCTGCTCGAAGCATTAAAAAGTAAGAAGCAAGGCTTTTACCATCAAGGAATTTATACTCTAGTTGAAGAAAGAGATTATTCATGGATTTATGTGTATATATGCATATACATATATGTTATGTGTAGGGTAGCTAGAAGGCAGAGTGGATAGAGCATTGGACTTGGAATCAGAAAGACTCATTTTCAGGGGCAGCTGGGTAGCTCAGTAGATTGGGAGCCAGGCTTAGAGACTGGGAGGCCCTTGGTTCAAATCTGGCCTCAGATACTTCCCAGCTGTGTGACCCTGAGCAAGTCACTTAACCCTCATTGCCTACCCTTACCACTCTTCTGCCTTAGAACATTCAATACCCAGTATTTACTCCAAGGTGGAAGGTAAGGGTTTAAAAAAAAAAAAAAAGTAAGCTTGGTCCAAAGGAATTTCTTGTCAGCTCTGGGAGGAGGGAAGGAAGACATGAATCATGTAACCGTGGAAAAACATTCTAAAACAATTACAATTAAAATTAAAAAATAAATTAAAAAAAAAGTAAGCCAGGAAGGCTGTCTGGAGGAGCTGGAATTTGAGTTCTTTTGCAATAGACTCCATTCAGCAGGTAGACAGAGGAATGAGGGAAAGACACTAGTCAGAAGAATCTGAGACTCCAAGGTCTTAAGGCTGAGAATACACAAAGTATTTGCATGGTATAGCAGGGGTGATTAGTTAGTAGATCAACCTAGTTAGAGGAAAACATTTTTACATAAGAAAGTGAGCATAAATAATTAAATTATTGAGGAATTTGACTGAAACAAGTCAAGAAATTTGAAGGGAAACCACTGAAAGCTTTTGAGCTGAGAAATCTCACTAAAACAGTGTTTTAGCACCATTAATTTTGGAGTACTGATGAGGATTGACAGGGGTGAGGAGAAGGAATGCTAGAGCCATTGGGCCTAATTCAGACACTGCTGAAATAGTTGAAATGGGAACAGGTTGTAACTTAAATTTGGTGGAAATGAGGCAGTGGGGTGAGAGGTGTAAGACACTGAGGAGGAAGAATCCATGGGACGTAGGATCAGAGGCTCCAGTTTTATTTATGAGGAACCTGAGGCCTAGCCCATGGTTACAAAATTAGGAATCACTCAGAGAACTCAAGTTTGAACCCAGGTCCTTTGATATCAAAGGTACTGTTCTTGAGTGCCATATTTCTGTGTCACTTTGTGTGAATATGTGTTTATATATATTGGGGTAGTAGTTAGAACATCAGAAGAAGCACTACTCTAGGCTTCTTAGATTGCTCTAGCCCCAAGTCATTCCCAACCCTAATCCTAATCTTACCTTCATGAATTATCTCTTCACAAATATTTTCCCTTCCATTCTTTTTCTAGTTGTATAGATGAACAAAACCAATCAAGAAAACAATCTTGAGCCCAATAAAACAATGTGAGTAGAAAATGATTCCATGGTGTAGATATATTACAGATCTTTGTTAATATGGAAAAATATCAATACATTAAGAATAATTTTCTCCAAATGATAAGCAAGACTTGAAATACTCCTGAAGCCCGTTTTTAAAAATGTCTTCCTTTAACTAACTAACCTAATGAATTTTTAAAATCAAGAACTTTTTATTGATATTATATATTTTATTTCATCTACATTTCCTACCATAATCCTTCCTTACCTTTCCCCTATCATCTATTATTATAAAGTATTTAAAAGATGAAAAATTCAACAAAAATAAGCACCTACCAAAAATGTCTGATATTACATACAATATTTAACACCTATGGTGTCCTACCTCTTCAAAGGAGCAGTAGAAGGCATTTTCATGTATTTATTCTTTGTTACCAAGTTTAAGCCTTATGAATATTAAAACAAGTGGAAAGAGAATGTTTTTCAAATGGTTCAAATGGTAGTTAGCATGGTAGTTTTTATATAGCTGACTTTCAATTTTACATCAAACCTCTGGGATTGCAGGGACTTTTCGAGCAAGGATGCTGTCTATATTCTTTTTTATTCCCATATACAAATCTTCTGGTTTGCATCATTTTCTTGAAAGATGAGTGCCTTGTCTTGTAGAGCACACAGATGTAGCTTCTCATTTTGGGTTACAATGATGAAAAACTCCAGTAAGCAATTATTTTGTGAATGGATTTTATGGAATGCCAGTTCATGCTGAGAAACTAATTCATCCTTCTGTTAACAACAAATATTCACCCAAATGTCCCCCCACCTGCCAAAACCAGTATGTTGACAAATATTGGATTTGAGAAAACAATGTATTTACCAAGTGTTGAAGCAGTATTCAATCATACAACATTTCAGATTCTTTATGAGAGAAATCCATTAGGCTTTAAGCTTTTGCAGTATATCACAATTCCGAACACTATGCAGTGTTACAATATTTTAGGAAAAAAATCTTGTTAGGTCTATGGAAGATGTTTGAGTCTTAAAAAATGCATCTAGAGAGTTTTTCATGCTTCTTGGCTTTATTTGTGTTTTCCTGCTCTTATTCCTTCTTTGAGGTATTATCAAGATTTTATTAAGTACCTACTGAGTGCAAGACCCTCTGCTATATGTTAGGTGTAGACATATAAACCTACAATAGAACTTGCCCTTCAAAAGTTTGCATTTGAAAAAGACTTAGGCTTTACCCTTTCCCATTAATTCCCATTGGAATAAAGGTGAATTTTTAAAAGCTCAACTAGAAATACTTCTGGGGATAATTAACATGAAGATAAAACTCTGAAAGAAAATAAATTCAAACTCAGAAACTAATGCTGTCTGAAATCAGGCTAAATTCTGGGACTCCCACAAAAATTTCAGGAATAGTCTTGAATTGCTGTTAATTGCAAAATGCCCAGGTTTTCAGTCACCAGGTCTCTCTGGGTTCTAGTTTAATGATCTATAAAATGGAAGTGATTGAATAGATTATCATTAAGTGTCCTTCTAGCTCTAAAACATCTTCTGTTCTCCTGTTTGGTTTTTTTCTTCTATCCCTTTTCTTTTCTCCTTTCTTCTTTCCTTCAAAGTACTTTATACCGTTGGGAGAAAGATATTTGAAGGAGGTCAGATTTTTGCTTCCTCTCTCATCCTGTAGTCTTAGACTCTAGTCTTAGTGCCTGGGGGTACTGAGACTTTAAATGATTTACTTACTAACCAGGATCTCCTAGCCAGAATGTGTCAGATAGGGGGCTTGAACTGAAGTATTCCTCACTCTGAGGTCAGCTTTCTATCAATTATGCCATTCTATCTCTTTTTTTCTCCCCTTACCTGTGCATAAAGCAGAGTCACGTGAGTAACTCAGAGAGTTGGGTATTCTGCCAAAGTCTAATAAGTTTAGCTGAAGTCCTGTCGCTTGAATAACTTTACAAACTCCCTTCCTGACTTGGCAGAATTTTTAAGTGGGGCTTGCACTTCTATCCTGATACTGACCCAGGTGGTCTCTTGAGTGCCTTTAACTTCCCCATCCTGAAAGCCTTGCTTCAGTGGTAAGTATTCCAACATCTGGAATTAATAGCATTTTAGCTTATCAATTAAAAGTCTTACTTTTAATTTAAATTTTGTCATACACTTTTAACCTATACTTGGAACACATAATCACCAAATGTAATGAATGTTTGTGCTTTGTCATGTGGAAATTGGCTTCTGTAGGCAAATTTGGTTCAAGGATTATGACTGGGGAGGTTTAGAGCAAAAAAACCAACCTTATGTGATGTCAAGATATACAACTTTCTAGACATTTTCTATTAATTCAGTCCACAAGAGGAAAAAAAATCATTCAGAAGGGATATAAAAAGTAGAGCTATGAGATGCTGATGTATATCTGTCCCTAAAGATGAAGTTGAATAGCTTCAATACAGACAGAAAATCAAGATAACTTCCAAGCTCTAATCTATTTAATTTTGAGGGGAAAAAACCAAGATATTGAATTTGTCCTTATTTCCTCCAGTTTTAAAGGTCAGAATACTAATTTGCTACTTCTAAAATATTTTTTCTTAAATTAATGAAGATGAATTAGTTAACACTAAATGAATGTAGAGGTGCTAGGTAGTATTTGTTTTCTCTGACTTTTAGGAACCATGTAGCAGGGATATTTAAATTTTCTCTTATCAGCTTTGAAATGAGACCAAAAAGAGGGTGAAAGTTCTGATTAGAACTAAAATATGTTGTGCCTGATTTCCTTTTGTTCATAGTTGAAAGAAAAAAAGAATCTGCAGTGTCTCTAACCATTCTGTAATTTGTAATAAAGCACAGTACTAGGGTATACTTGAGGAAATCATTAGCATAATTTGGGGTAGTGCTCTCAAATAAAGGATATTAACACATGTATGGTATGTTTTTTTGGCCTACCACCCCATTTCTAGAAAAAATATTACTTAGCTCCCTGGAAATTAATTTTTAAAAATTTTAATAGCAATGAATAGGAAAGATAAATGCACCTGTGGCCATCACTGCTGTCCTAGATCACTGCAGCACCCACCAGGGGGTGGTAGCACCCACTTTGGGAATCACTGTTTTAGAAGAAGGGAGGCCAACCAGCAGGTTATTGAAATAGTCCAGGCATGAGGTAATGAGACCCAATACCAAGGAGTAGCAATGTCAGAGGAGAGATAGAGCCATATACAAGAAATGTCAAAGAGGTAGAATTGAGAAATGTTGAGGGAAAAACAAGACTTGGCAATTGACTGGCTAGAGGGGTGTTTGTGAGAGAGTGAAGAGTCAAAGAGGACACTGAGGCAGTGAGCCTAGGTGATTGGGAAGAGAGTGCTACCATTTAATAGGGAACAATAACAGGGAAGGTAGGAAGAAGCGAAGGTTTAGGGGGGAAGAAAAGGAGTTCCTTTCTGGACATGCTGAGTTAAGATATCTGTGGGTCATCCTGTTTGAGATGTCTAAGAGGTAATTAAAGATGCAAGACTAGAAGTTAATGCCGAGCTTCATTTAAAGAGATGATCATTGAAACCATGGAAGCTGATGACATCATCAAGTGAAATAGTATAGAGTGAAAGAAGTATAGAACCTTGAAGGTGTTATATAAAGGATGGCAGCATGCAAAATACAGTAATTCCACGCTGCCATCCTTTACATAACAAAGGATACATCCAAGCAGAAGTGGCTTGGATGAAGATTTAGCAAAGGAGACTAAGAATTAGTCCCACAGATAGGAAAACTAGGAATCCAAGAGCCATGAAAATATAGAGAGGAAAAAGTATCTAAGAAAATAGACTGACTGATAATTCCAAACACTTCTAAAAGGCCAAAAAAAAATAAAGACTGAGGAAAGGTTCTTAGATGTGGCAACTATGAGATTATTGGTATCTTCAGAGAAAGCAATTTTCAATTAAAAGCCATTCTGAAGAGAATTAAGAAGAGAGAGACAAGGAAGTGAAGACATGGATTGTAGATAGCCTTCTTAAGGAATTTAAGAATAAAGGATGATATTATGTAAGGAGTGATAGATCAAAGGAGGGTCTTTTGAGAAAGCAGAAGACATGAGTTTGTCTATAGGTAGTAGGAAAGCAGCCACTGGACAAGGACAGATAGAAGACAATTGAAGGTGGGGATAATAAATAGAGCAGTGTGTTAGAGAATGTGGGATGAAATGTGATCACTTTAGGTATAGTGGTTTGTCTTGCCAAGGAAATGTAACACTTCTTCATTCGAGATAGAGATAAAGGAGGAGCTTGTGGCAGAAGCTATCTGAGTGAAATGAGATGAGGAGGGGAAAAGAGGGAGCTAGTGATAAATGGTCTCATTTTTTTTGGTAAAAAATTAGGCAAGGTTCTTGTAAGGAGGCTAAGTGGGGAAATTTGAGCAGGTATTAAAAAGTTTGGAAAAGCCACTGCACTGAGTTAATTAGGGAGATGTAAAAAAAAAATTGCTTTGCTACAGGTCCAGTTAAGACTATGCTATATAAATCTGTAGTGGATCCAGTCAATATGGTTTCATGATTTTTTTCCAGCTTAGTTTAATGGCACATGAAAAGGGGCAAAGGATTCAAGGCTGAGGCTTGGCAGGGCAAGATCTTAGATAAGGAGATTCAAGTGCAGAGGACTGTGTAGAGATGAATTGGTTTGCCCTCTATTTCCTATCCCCTTCCAAAATGCATGAAAAAGAATATAACCACAGATCTAATTAAGATGGACTTTGTTAATCCATATATATCTGAATATCTGAAAGTTAAAATGGCATTAATATTCTTGTGTGCCACAACACCTATTGATATGGTTAAACAGTATTATTTTGTTAAAGCAGAACATTTCACAAATATCTCCTTTAAAATAGAGCATACATAGCTCTTTTTGAGGTGGCAAAGAATTCGAAATCAAGGAGATGCCCATCAATTGGGAATGGTTGAACAAACTGTGGTATATGATGGTGATGGAATACTATTGTGCTATAAGAAATGATGAGCAGGATGATTTCAGAAAAAGCTGGGAAAACCTATGTAAACTGATACAAAATGAAATAAGCAGAACCAGGAAAATATTGTACAAACTAACAGCAATATTATATGATGATCAACTGTGAAGGACCTACCTACTTTTCAGCAATAAAATGATCCAGGAAAATTCTGAAGAACTTATATCAAAGAATGCTATCCACCTCCATAGAAAAACTGTAAAAGTCAAAATGCAGATCAAAGCTATGTTTCACTTTAGTTTATTTGTGTTTTTATTTTGGGGTTTTGGTCTTATATGAATATTTTCTTATAACAATGACCAATCTGGAAAAATGTTTTGCATGATGATCCATGTTGCTCACCATCTCTGGGAGGAGTGAGATTAGTGAGGGAAAGAGATAATTTGGATCTTATAATTTTGGAAAAGTATGTTGGAAATTGTTACAACATATAGTTTGGAAAATAAAATATCTTAAAAAATGAAATCATTTATTTATTTTTATATATAAAATAGTTTATGTATCTTTTTCTAAGTCTGGCTATATGATATGTAACTGTTTTTACTGTTCTCTTCTGCTAATATTAATATGGTACAATCTTCAGGTTAAATGTTTTCAAAGTTAAAATGAAGCATTGTTTGAGTGCTTTATTTTACTGTCATATTGAACTTAATATTTGCAAACTGCTTTGTAATCATTGTCATTAATTATGCTACGTACTGCCTCAAATACTTACCTGACTAAGACCACACAGCAAGTAAATGTGGTACAAATGACAGTGGAAGTTAAGCCAGAGTATCCTTCCTTTCAAGACCATGATCATTTGTAATTATCCATAAGATTCGAGTAAACTCGAATACAAATATTTATTTACTCCAATTATACTGAATCCATCTTAATGCACAATGACATTGTTTATATAGTGTGTCACTCTAGTGGCCAGAAGAGGTGATGTACCTCCCTTGTGAGAATCTAGATGAAAAATACTATTCATTCATTCATCAGTTATCATGGGCATGGATAAATAAGACATGGTTTTTGTCCTCAATCACCTGATCAACAAATACTTATTCAGTACCTATTATGTATAAAGAAAATAAGTGAAATAGTTCTTGCTGTTGAGGAATCTACATTTTATTGGTGAGACAATGTATGTATGTGTGTATTCAGAATAGATAACAAATAAATTTTTCAAAGGATATGGTAGCAGCAGGGAGGCTTCATGTAGTTGATTTAAGTTAAGTCATGGAGGAAATTAAAGATTCTAAGAAACATATGAGAAGGGAATTCATTCCAGGCACGAGGGAGAAAACCAGTTCAAAAACATGGAAATGGAAGATGGAATATTATGTAAGAAGAGCAATAAGAAGACCAGTTTTGCTTGCCTAGAGAATATGTGAAGGCGAATAATGTATAATAAGGCTAGAAAGATTTATGGGAGCCAGGTTGTTAAGGGCTTTAAATTCCAAATATTGGAGTTTATATTTGATCCTAGAGGTAAAAGGAAGCCACTGGCATTTATTGAGTAGAGGAATTATATGGTTAGACCTTTTCTTTCAGAAAATCACTTTGGCAGCTTTGTATAGGATAGACTGGAATTGGGAAAAGTGATGGAGGGAGATCAGTTGGGAAGCTATTATAATAGTCTCAGTAAAAGTTAGGAGAACAGAAAGTTAAAAAGAGAAAGTGAGAGAAAATGGGGAAGAGAGAGAAAGAAAGAGAGAGAGACAATTTTCTTTAAAAAGAAAGAGGGGAGAGGGAAAATGACAAACAGAAAGAGAGAGACAGAAAGAAATAGAAAGATACAAAGTTAAAAAGAGAAAGTGAGAGAGGGTGAGGAAAAAAGAGAGTCAGAGACAAAGAAAGAGGTAAGAAGAGATAAAGGGAGGGAAGGAAATTGGGTTTTATAGGAGAGTCTTGTGAACTTAGTCCATATAATTCAATCAACTGTGATTATATGATTACCCAAAAGATTAAATAAGAGAGACAAAGAAACAAAGTTGAAAAGAGAGGAAGAGAAGAGAATGAGCAAATACTTGTCTTCCAAAAAGTGAGCCTTCCTCAGAAAGACTGAGCTAATCAGCCCTAACTTTACTCTCCAGTTTAATATTTTCTTTTTAAATGTAATAGATGTGGTTATTCTCAGCATTCCAGCTTTTACTTGACAATAATATATGCAATATATTCTTTTGCTATGTCATTCATTGCTCTCTCTGCTCCTACTTGACTTGGCAAATATTTGCTTCTTTTTTATATAAACAAAATAACTAACTATGCAAATGTTCATTCAAGAGCCATGCCACACTGGGGCACATGCCAAGCAAAAAAGGCCTCGAGGAAGCTTTCCAGGGTGTTGAAGAGCTACTCTGTGAAAGATTTGTGATAAGAACCACACAGGATAAGAAGGTCTAGCTTGTTTACCAACTGCACTCATGGAGGGTGAGACAACATTGGTATGCTCACAGATACATTAAAGTATTGAAATATACTTCTTATTCAAAGACCATAACCTAAATGTGTGGTGAGTGAAAGATGAAATGAATGAGGTTCAAGCTTTATTAAACAATTTAGTGAGCAATTCATGCCAATTCTGTAACAAATCAGTTCCAGGCCTTCCTCAGCTTTGGCACTGGACCCTGACTACAGGGGAGACAGATTATCATATATTAAAAACAATGAATCTATTTCATTAAAAGAACATTATTAACCAGGTAATCTGATTTCTATTGGAGGAAAGATTGGGGATTTTCCAAGTTGGGAGGGGTAGAGCAAACGGGTGTGATTCCCTAAAATCAGAAAAAGTGTC
The DNA here is from genome assembly GCF_016433145.1 of Gracilinanus agilis. Classification (NCBI taxonomy): domain Eukaryota; kingdom Metazoa; phylum Chordata; class Mammalia; order Didelphimorphia; family Didelphidae; genus Gracilinanus; species Gracilinanus agilis. The sequence continues at coordinate 342,958,910 of NC_058133.1, read as the reverse complement.
CTACTCTCCCTAAGTGACTTTATTGCATCACATGATGACCACGATAGGGCCATATTTCAGTTAAGACATAGAAGTTGCCTGAGATGTATAATTGTGAGAAAACTCCTTGCATCTATCTTCTGGTCTTAATTGGTTTCTGGTCTATATAATTTAGGTCCTCAGTTAAGAGTCTTTAAGCAGCAGATGGAGGTCCAGCTTCCCAGCCACACAAGACTAGTTTCGAACAATGCAATAAGGTTTTCTCATAATTCTCGCAGTTAATTAATATTTTCTCACAAGATAGAAATTGAACTAGACCCATAATTGAATAGAAAGAGAATTGCGATGGCTCCAGAATTGAGTCAAAAGATGGAGCCAGTGTGGTTCCTTCAATTCCCAATACCATTTGCTGTTCTAATCCCCTGGGCTCTTGAAGGGTGGGAAGCACACCTTGGTAGGGGGGCACCTTAGTTATTTCTCTCTGATATATAGATTTTGGTTTATGCTGTCCACACCAAATTTGTACAGTTAAATATCCATGAGACTCTCAGCCCTTCCCCATCCCCATGTCATGGGGCCCAAATACACAGGGAAAGAAACCTTGTCTCCTTTGTTTATTAACCAAATTCTGTTAAAAGGGAGACATTCTTTGGGATTCCTGAGGGCAGAGAAAATGCTAAATAAATAAATGAATAAAATAAACAGCAGAGTAGATAGAATCTATGACCCAGAACCCAGACACAGGAATACCCAGAAATTCTCTCTAATATATAGGAATTGCTTGGGGCCTTTTTAATCCAGGACCCTGATATAGGAAAAATACAGTTTATGAATTATATTATTATATTGTATTATTATATTATATGTTTCTATATATTATATAATATGCATTATATGTCTATGTATATTTTATATATAATGTACATGTACATTATATATGTTTGAATTATATTATAACTTCTCATGCCATCAAGAGAAAGTTAATAATAGCCTTTTATATAGTACTTTGAGAAATAGTATGACATAGTAGAGAGATGGCCAACCTTGAAATCAGGAAGATCTGGTTTAATTCCAACTTTTACCACATACTAGCTATGTGGCAATATAGACATCGTAATTTCTACGGATCCAGGCAATTCCTTGAGATCACAAATTATATGTAAATTGCAAATCTGCATCTGTTAAAGAGAATATGTATCCTGGAATTCCTTGAATTGGTGAACTCACAGATCATGATATATATGTTTGTGCATACACACACACACATACACGCACACACTTATATAAAACTCTTTTAAGTTAGCAAAGTGCTTTATGTACGTTATCTCGTTTAAACCTTTCAACAACTCTTTAAAGCAGGAATTTTAAGTAGTATCATCACCATTTTATATACATGTTGAAACTGAGGCTCAGAAAGGTTAACAGCTAGCAAGGACTAGTGGCAGGATTTGATGCCAACTCTACAAAGTAAATGAATTCCATGAAGAATACCATATTTAAGAACACATGGAAATATATGATATGTTTTAGAATGTTTTCCATCATAAAGGGTTAAAACATTTAAAAAGCTTTGTTGACTAAAGAAGTGTCAATTATATAGCAAATTAATTAATGAGGGGTACCCCCTTCTCCGACAATGCTAGATTAATGAAGCATTCCTGTAGTTCTTGGTATTTTGCTTGATTATATTTATTCTTTGGTAAATTGATTTTATTTTTCAGTAGACTTGTTTAATATAACTGGAATAAAACATTAACCTTAAAGAATGACAAATAACATATTTAGAAACATAGAAATGGATTATGTACATTAGAAATGAGAAACTGACAGCGGAACTCCAAATGCATGGATGAATTTGGGTGGTTTCTTTTGTCATCGATTTCAATGCCACTTGAATCCCTCACTGTATTACATCTTCCAGTCATTTATTCTATGTGTATTGATCTACTGGCAACCAAAATGACAGCTAGAGGAAAAAAGAGCACTGCTTCTCTGTACAAATGAACTCAGTCCTGTAGCACCTGCTAGTAGTAAAACTGAGTTGGAGTGAAGGAGCCATGTTGATTTATAGTCATAGAATGTCAGACCTGGAAGGAATAATGTTCTAGATGTCTTCTGGTTACTTATGGCAGGAGCAGGAATTGGGGGTGGGGGGAACAAGTGCTTTGGTTGCAAGACCTTGATACTCTCCTTCTCTGGGGAGGGATGGGGGAGGGAGAAAAGAGAGGCAGAGACAGAGAGATACACAAAGGGAGAGAAATACAGAAAAGAATGGCAGGGGGGGGGAGGGTGGAAAGAACTATTAAAAGGAAAAACAGAAACTTAAGCCAAAGTAAAAAAAAAAAAAGAAAGAAAAAATTAGGACACATACTAAATATACAGAGAAGTCTACTGTACAAAGAATGATATGAGGATAGAAAGGACAGATCAAAAATTTTATTTTAATATGCTTTGTACCTCTCATCCCTGGCATATAAGGTTCCTCTTGAAGCTGATGGCTGCTTAGTACCCCTAAGTAGGAATATTGCAAAGCTCAAATGGGATGATAGATGTAAAGTATTTTGTAAATCTTAAAGCACTATATTATTATTATTATTATTATTAGCTTCTAGTCACCAGGCCTCCAATCTGGTGATGACTTCATTCCTTGAATCCTTTACTGTACAGCCTCTGCTGAGTTTAGGCAGTGTATAGACCAATATAGACATGTGATGATAAATGTTTAACAACTGGGCTCTCTAGAAAAAAGAGAATGTATGCATATATACACTTTTTTAGGTTTAAGGTGTATTATTAATGCTCAAGTCAGCCAATCAACAAAACAATAAATCCATCCCTAATCTGCAGTGATATATTATATTTATAACATAATATAATATAATGGTTCAAATTGAAAATTTTGACAATCAGAGCATTTAGAGCTGGTTCCAGAATATCACTGTCTCTTAGTATAGTATTTCTGAAGAACATTTAGTCAAATGAATCTTTTATTGACTAAGATGCCTCAAATATAATATTATTATAAAATAAGATCCATGAAGACAAGGACTGTCTCACTTTTGTATCTGTGTCTTCATCTCTTGTCACACTTCTTGGCATATAATAAACATTCAATAGATGTGCATTCATTCATTCATTCATTCATTCATTCATTTATAGTATTTATCTATATGCTTATGAATGTTTTATCTCTACCACCATTCTAGACTTCAGAATGTAAATTCTTTGAGAACAGAGATTGTTCTTTTTTGTATCCCTAGTACACAGTATAACAGAAGGAGCATATTAAATGCTTCTTTAAAAAAACACCTCTTACCTTCTGTCTTAGAATCAATATTAAGTATTGGTTCCAAGGCAGAAGAGTGATCAAAGGCTTAGGCAACTGGGGTCAAGTGACTTGCCCAAGGTCACATAGCTAGGAAGTATCTGAGGCCAGATTTAAATCCAGGACCCCCCCCCCATCTCCAGGCCTAGCTCTCTACCTGCCCCATAAATACTTCTTAAAGATGAGACATCATCTTTTCCCTTCTGTTATTATTACTGTTTATCATTTATAGAATGATGAAGCTGAAAAATATTTTAGAGGCCATTTAGTCCAACTTTGTAAATGAGAACTTAGGGCCAGTGAATATAAGTGATCTGTCAGTAGGCTCACAGCTAAATAGCAAAGCTAAGATTCAAATTCAGTGGATGTTCTGTTATTACACCACGCCAGGAACTATGAGGATCCTCAGATACCATTTGATCTGACCTGTACTTGAATAAGAATCCCATCTATTACATCCTTGATAAATGTCAGTCAAGCTTCTGCTTAAAGACCTCTCCTCTCCAAATATGGGGGACCCTTTACCTCCAGAACGTCTCTTTAAGAAGCTTTTCCTTGCAGTGAACCTGTATCTGCCTCCCCGAAGCTTCTATTCATTCCTCCCTGTAAAGTCTATCAGGGCAAATGTACTTTCTTTCCTCCAGTCCTTCAATAATTTGAAAAAAGCCATTCTATCTAAAAAAAATCCAGTTTCCTCAACTGATTCTTGTATGGCATAATCTCTAGGCTTTTCACTATTTTTGTTACCTTTTGTGGACATTTTCTAGTTTGTTTAGCTAATCTTTCCTAAAATGTGGTGCCTAAAAGTGAATGTGATACTTCAGATGTAGCCTGACTAGGGTAGAGTATAGTGAAAATATTACTCATTTGTTTTGGATTCTATGTTTCTTTTCTTTGAATACAACATAGTGCAGATTTTTATTTTTGGCTGCCATGTACTACTGTTAACTCATATTGAGCTTTTGGTACATCAAATCCCCCAGATCTTTTCCCCACATAAATGATTGAACTAAGCTTCCCTCATCCTTTATTTGTGAAGGTGGTTTTTGAATCCCTGCTCTGATCTTCTTTTCCTCCCTGCAGTCTTGACCCTATGGTTAAGCAGTTTAACTTTACTCTCTTTGTTCTCAAATCCCATGTTCCTTTGTCCTATCACTATTCCTACCTTTTCAACCCCAAGTTATCCCCATTATCCACTTTTCTTTGATCTACTTGTATGTTTCTGAAGACTGCTAAAGGAAGTTAATATAATTCTGTTGATAGGGCACACTGAATATCTATATTATCTAACATTAACCAAGTCCTCACTGCTACACGCAGTCCTTTTGTTTGTCTCTGACCGACTTTGTCTTGCACTCTCTGCTCCTCCAACCTTTTATTTCTATGCTTAAGCCAGCTAAACTACCTCTTCCTTTCTCTCTCTCAGCAAAAGACTTCAATTCATATTTTAGTCAGGTCATCTATTATGTCATCTATTATGAGTTTTCTCATAAAGGTCATCTATTATGAGTTTTCTTTTTCTAGTTCTATATCTCAAATTCCCTCAACTTCATCCTACATTCTCTGTTCTAATTTCTGAGAAAGAGTTACAACTTCTTGACAAATTCAACACCTGTTCTTGTGCTTTTGATCATCTCCCCTACCCTCCCTTTAGATTTCCTCTTTTTTATTTTCTCTGTCTCTGTCTCTCTGTCTCTGTCTGTCTGTCTGTCTCTTTGTGTTTGTGTCTCTCTACTTCCCTCCTTCCCTAATGCCACCTCATCTACTCTCTTCTGTCTCTCTTTCCCCAATTCTTTCTCATCTTTGGTTCCCACATATAACATTCTTAAAACCTTAACCTTGCTATCCCTTCAAGCTATTTTCCTACATCTCTCCTTTCTCAGGTAAACTCTTAGGGGAGAAAAAAAAACCTCCCACAACTCAATTGCTCCATTTTCTCACTTCCCACACTCTTTTCAGCCTTGGAAATCTGGTCTCTGATCTCAGAGCTGATCATTCCAAAGTTATCAGTGATCATTTAATTGACAAATCCAATGGCTTTTTCTCAGTTCTTATCTTTCTAGACTTTTTAGCAGCCCTTAACATAGCTAATCACTTCCTCTTACTTCTGGTACTATTCTCTTCTCATTTTCTTCCTAGCTATACCATCACTACTTCTCTGACTAAGAGAAAACTATGGAGGCTGTGTCTATCAAAGATGAAGAGAAATATCGATGAATATCCTTTCTTAGGGTAAAGGAAACTTCCTTTGTATCAATTGTTCAATGAATTATTAGCATCTTATTTCATTTCAAAACTGAACCTTAAATAAAAATATCTTTATGTTAGGATTGCCTCCAACACTGCCTCAATTTGGTTTAGTCCAACAAGTTCAAGATTTTTAAAAAAGCTGACACTTACTTATGGACCATAAAATCTAGTTTAAAACCATACTAATAGTAAAAAATTAAAAGCCTACAATTTGAGAATAATAAATATATTAAAATATAATTCCCCCTTCATAATCACCAGATCAAGAACTCGAGGAATTGGTTTCAGGAAAAGACTTCTAATAATCTTGCTTCCTCTTTCTTCCTCTCATCCTTTTATAGTACAGTTTAAGATCTTCTGAGGAGGTAGCACCTGATCTGAGCCTTAAATATTTCTTGGGATTCTACAAGAGAAAAGTGAGAAAGCAGATTATTTCAAGCATAAGAGACAGGATACACAAATACAGGGAGCCAGGAGATAGATGATTGCATACAGCAATCAGCAAGTTGGGTTTGATTTTAGGGTGTGTGGAAAGGACTAATCTGTAAGTAGGTATAAGCAGCAGGCAGAGCTGAGCAGGAGGACCAGCCTGACAACAAAAGCTTCTATAGCCCTGCAATCCAAGCTCTTACCATATTTGTGAATAGGGTCTAGGATTCTGACTCCCCTGCCCCACCTCTCACTCTTTTCTTTGATGATTACATCAGCAACGCTGGGTTTCATTATCATTTCTTTGCTGATACTTGTAGATATCCCTTGAGACTATATATCCAGCTTCATTTCTTTCCTCAGATCTACTTCTATACAATCAATTGCCTACTAGAGTTCTCTACTTGGATGTCTTAACAGTTATTTCAAACTCAATAGGTTCAAAACAAAATCAATTATTTTCCCACTACAAACCCACTTTGCTTTCTAACTTCCTTATTCTTGTCAGAGGAACCACCATCCTTTCAGCCATACAGATTTACAACTTTGGAGTCATTTTTTACTCTTCATCCTACTGCATCTCCTATTATCAGTTACCAAGTCTTGTTGATTCTACCTCAATAGCATTTCAATATGACTGCATTTCTTCATTCGCATAGTCACTACTTTATCAGTGGAAAGGATGTTCAGGGAAGACTAGCACTTCTGCTGTGTGTGAGCCCTTTTCAGGGTTGCTCATCCACCTTTGGAGTCTACCTTTCATCTGACTCTCACCTGTGGCTCCAAGAAGCTGTAGAATGTAGCACAGCAGCCACACCTGGGTAAACTATCTTGGCAGATGATGGGCTAATCCAGCTTGAGGGTAACCAATAGGCTTCCAATCTGTTGGTGAGTTAGATGAATGTCTACCGCAAGAATGTGAAGACTTACCCTGATGGAATGGGTGGATGAAAATAATTTGTTCCAATGACCATGACCATGGCTGAAGCAGGTGCTGTGGAGTGCTTAGAATATACTAATCTACTAATTAATTAGAGAGAAAAGAAAACCTGGAAATAGTCGCTGATTTGACTATGAGACAATTTATAAGATATGAAAAATAGAGCTGAGTTTTGTAATAATTTTTCCCTTTAGAGCTAATTGTTCATAGGGAGGGTTTTCTTTTTCCTTTTCAAATGTAAATATTGGCTTCTCTGAATGGCCTGAGATTTCAGATGTACTACTGAACAGATGGCAACAATATTAGAGAAAACAGGCTGAGCCAAATTCAAAATGATGACCTCCAGGTTGGACAATCATATCCTTTTACCAGTCTCCTAAGCTGTGCAATAATTCCAGGATTATCCTTAGTGTAACCTGAATACTGACAACTCTAACTTTTAGTCCACTGTGACCTGAAACATGAAGAACTTAACCTAAATATTGACAAAGGCAGGAAAGTTTGGTCCAGATAACCTGTCAGTTGTCCAACTTACTTTATTGCTATGGAACTGTTGTTTGTAAAATATGCCTGTTAGCCTTGGGTGATACCTATCATTTCCTATTTATCATCTCCACACTTTAATTTCTTACTGAGTTAAAGAAAGCATTAAAGTAGTGGCAAAGGAAATGAAAACAAGAAGCCTGCTCACAGAAAGCATAGTTTAGAATCAAATAGCAATCATTTATTAAGTGCTTACCATGTGCCAAGCATTAGGATAAGCTCTAGCATTATTCAAACAAACAAAAGCAGTCCCTGAACTAAAGGATTTTACATTGTAAAGGCAGTGACAACATGTAAATAATCTACACAGAGGACATATTGAGAATAGAAAGAAGGTAATCTTGAAATGGGGGTTTCTTGCTTTTTTTATATTTTGGACCCATTTGGCAGTCTGGTGAAATATTTTTCAAAATGAATGCTTTAAAATGCATAAAATCAAATATTTAGAACTACAAAGAAAATCAATTATGTTGGAACACAGTTATGAAAATATTGAAAATTCCAAGACCAAGGATCCTTCACCAAATCTATCCATATAGACCACTGATCTTTGATCCCCAAGTTATGAACTCATGCCTTAGAAGGAAGAAGGAAACATTTTGGAAAATGTTATAATAAGTATGTGCTACAATTCATGGAAAATCAAGGATCTAATCTTTAAAATTGCCTTTTAAAGAGTAAGCAAGTATTTAAAAATCAGATTTATTCTTTCTATTTGCTTTCCTGATGAAGCCTCACATTCCATTTATACTCCCAAATAAATTTAAGGCTGAAGGAGATAAGAGATCATCATCATCATCATCATCATCATCATCATCATCATCAGTATCATCAAATATTTAGTTAGTGCCTACATGTTTAGGACTATAATATGTTCTTAATGATGTCTTGCTTGGAAAAAATGGCATAAAGGACATCCTGAAGGACCAGAGAAAGAGATCAGCCTGTCATTTAGCCATAGGGAAAGATAGCAGAGGCACAAATCTAAATATTCACTGATATCTATTAATAGAGCAACTAGATGGTGCAGTGGATAGAGCTTCATGTCTGGAATTAGAAAGACTCATTTTCCTGAGTTTGAATTTGGCTTCACACACTTATTAGCTGTATGACCCTAGGCAAGTCACTTAACCCTGTTTGCCTCTGTTTCCACATCTGTAAAATGAACTGGAGAAGGAAATGACAAACTAGTATCTTTGCTGAGAAAATCCCAAATAGGATCACAAAGAGTTGTACATGACTGAAAAATAACTGAATAACAATATGAACAACAAAAGCAAAACCCATGTATTTATCTCATTGTAATGTTAAGAGAAGCAAAGGAGGGAGGCAGCTCAGTATTATAAAATAAGCACTGGTTCTGAAATCAGAATCTGTGGTATTTAATCCCATCTTTGACATTTACTGTACAGATTTGGGCAAATCACTTAAATTTCCTAGGATTCAGTTTTCTCAACTATAAAATATGAGGGAATTGGATTAGAAGAGCATTGAGATCCCTTCTAGTTCTAGATCCTATATATTTCAATTTTGTTTTATTAGTGATTTCACTACAAAATGGCTATGATCAATAGTGAATTAATGGTGGTCATTAAAATATAAGGATACAACTAATGAGGTCAAAACAGTCTAATTTTTCAGGTCACAGAATTTCAGAATCTAAAAGGACCTCCTTAGTGGCTCTCTAGGCAGCTAAGTGGCACTATGGACAACAAAGTATTGGGCTGAGTCAGGAAGATTGGAGTTCAAATTTTGCTTTAGACATTTAACTAACCTTGTGATTGACTAACCTTGTGATTGTGAACAAGTCATTTTACTTTTCTTTAACTAAGTTTCCTCATCTGTACAGTGGCCAGAATAATAGCATTTTATCCCATAGGGTTGTGAGGAATAAATGAGGTAACATACGTAAAGCAAGTGTTATATAAGTGCTAGCTGTTATTATTATCTAATCTAAATTGTACAAGAAAAATTTCCCTGACAAGTAGTCATTAAATCTCTGCTTAAAAATGATTAGTAAGGAAGAACCTGCCATCTAAACACAACTATCATAATTTCATAATTAAAGGCACAAATTCATGTAGAAATAATCTGAGTCTCATTCTTCTCCCTAAATTTGTTACCTGAAGACTCTACTCCAGGCTAATCTGTTAATATGAAATATTAAATAGTTTGGATTAGGCTTCTAGATTGTGACTGAGTTTTGCTGACCCTGGTACCACAAGTAAGAATCAATTAGAAGAAACCGTAATTATCTTGGACATACTCTTCTGCTTGGCTGCAGTGGTGAACAGGTAATGAAAGATTTGAATGACCAAGTCAGTGACTTTAAGGTCATTCAATTTTAGGATAAAATATAAACTCTTCACCTTGTCATTTAAAGTTTTTTGTAACTTGCTTCCAAACTTTATTTCTAAGGCTTTTTGCAGATTACTTCTCCTCGCAAATGCTACATTCCAGACTGATTGATCTCTTTGCTATTCCCTAGCTTTAACATCCCACCCATCTCTGAGATTGTATAAGATATTCCATGATTCTAGAATCCTCTCTCTTCTCTACTTTTTAGCATATCTAGCTTCTTTCAAGGCTTTGCTTAGGTACCACAGATTCCTCTAATTCTTGGTACCCCTGATCAAATTAGCTTATATTTACTTAGCTCTCTACATGTTGAATTCTCTAATAGAACATAAAGTCCTTTAAGAGTGGAACTGTTTTTCTTTTTTATCTTTGTAAGCACTGAGCCCTAAGCATAAATGTTTAATAAATACTTTGACTAGCTGACTGATAGTATCCTAGAATTTAATGCTTAAAATTAATTTCTGAATTGAATTATTTCTCCATTATTGACTATTTAGAGTTTAGAGAGCAGGAAAAAAATGACTAAGGAACAATTCAACTGAAAAGCTAAACCAATTCCTTTCCTGGTTTCTAGATATTCTCTGTTTTTGTTTTATCTGTTATTAAAACGATCATAGAAAGAGGAGTACCTACCCCTGTTAGTGATTTCTAGCACAGTACATTCCACAAGTCTTCTTCACAGCATAGTATATGTATTTCATTGGAAATTTCTTATATCAATTAAGAAACATTTATGAAATGCCAGGCAACATTCTACACAGTGAGGATTAAAAAAAAAAAAACAACAAAAGTAAGACCTTGAATTTGACCTCAAGGAACTTATATACTCTACTACTTATGTTTAACCAAGTTCCAAGTGATGTGATTTAAATCTATTTCAATCAACTGGCAAATATTTATTGAGCACCAACTATGTACAAAGTTCCAAGATTGGTATCATAGATATCATAAAATGATCTATGAGACATAGCCCCTGGCTCTTAAGGCTCTTTCAGTCTTGATCAGGGTTCTTAACCTTTTTTATGTGTCATAGACCTTTCCAGAAGTTAGATAAAGCCTATAGCTCCCCTGTGGAAATGCTGTTTTTAAATGCATAAAATAAATAGGTTTATTTTAAAAACGAAGTATGTTGAAATAGAAAGGAAAACTTTAAAACAAGTTCATGAAATCTTGGTTAATTACCCCCTGAATTAGGTGAAGAGTCAAGATAAAAATTCATGAGAAGTTAATTAATTACTATTATATATGCAAGACACATTTATTGAGTAGTTAAATGTGTAAGGTATTATGTAAGATGCTTTGAAACCTATACAGATAAACAAACAGAGTGCCTATCCTCAAGGAGTTTACAATTTAATAGGGGAATTTAAAAACATATACAAGAACTATAAAATAAATGTGACAAAGGCATGAGAAAAATAGAATGGCACAAAAAAAGGAAAGATATTTTTGACTTGTATATAGGGACACTTTCATGGAGGACATGACATTTTAATTGGATCTTGAAGGGTGATATCTTCAAAAATGAAAATGAGATAAAGGGAGAATATTCTTGACCTACAGATCAACCTGATCAGTAAACACTGGATGTATCTGGGGAATAGTGAGGCCTCTGTGGACTGGACTATAGGGGACAAGAAGGAGGGTTGTATGAGATAAAACACATTAATGTAGATAATGTAGTTGTATTAAGAAGATTAAGAAGATAAAGTAGATTGTGGGGGCCAAGGAATTCTTTAAGCAGTAGGAGTCCATCAGAGAGTTTGATTTAAGAAGATTTGTGCCTGAGCATGCATATGAGTGTGAGGATCAGGTACTGGTGGGTTACTAATGAGTGAAATCTGAGTTGGGGAGCCTAATTAGGAAGCATTTGAAACATTCCAGGTGAGAGGAAATGAAAGGGTGAAAGAAAGATGCATAATATATATGATTAATATTTGTCTAGTGGTAAGCATTAGAATCTAAGAAAATAACCATCTATATTGTAATAAACAATTTGCAAGGTCACAGAATTATAGAATCTCAGAGTTCAAAGGGGACCTCAGGAACCATAGAGTTCACCCTATAAATGAAAACTAGTATATCATTTTTTTAGATTTGTAAGGGGTAAAAGGGGTTTTGATTGGGTAAATATTAAAAGGTTGGTCGCCAGGGAATCAGTCCCCAATTAAAGAATAACCTCAAGTTAAAATGACTTTTTTGGAAATTTATTTACAAATGAGAAGAGGAAGTAGAAATAAGGAAATAAGAGAGAGAGGATAAGATAGGATAAGTAATCTAACACAGCAGGTAATTTGTTCTGATCCCCTAGTTCAATCCAGGTAGATCTAATTAACCCTCAGTCATGGGAAATCCTGCCTTGATCCCAAGGCTGGGAAGCCACTCACAGAGTCTCTATTAAAAGAAAGTTCCTTAAGAGAAGTTCAGGAAGATTCAGTCTTAATACTCACCGTTTCGAGCAGTCTTACCAGATCTCCTCCAAGTCAGGTCACAGACCAGAAGATCTCCTTCAGGTCCCATTCATGAACTAGAAGAGAGAGCCCAGCTGACTGAGATCTCTTTTTAAAGGGGCCTCTTTGCGTCACTTCCTGTAGCCTCCTCTTAGTTTATGTGTCCAATCACAGCAGATGCTTTTCTTAGGACTGCCCAGGAGGCAGTCAGTAAATTCTGATTTGTCACTCTAGCACACATGGGTTATAGACCACCCAACTTTTGAGTTAAATGGAGATGTTTTCACCTTTGGCGATTAAATCTAAAGATGGGCAGGGTAGATTTAATCTTATTATCATACATTCTCTCTATAACCTCTTTTTTAAAAAAATGATTTTTTTCAGTTACATGTAGAAACAATTTCAGACAGTTGGTTTCTGACATTTCAGGATTCATATTTTCTTCCTCCCTCCCCACCTCTCCTCTCTGAGGCAGTAAAGAATCTGATGTAGGTTATACCAGTACTTTCAATCAATATATATTTCCCTTTTGTTCATGTCATGTTAGAAGACACAAATCACACATACAATAAAAATCTCATAAAGGAAACATAGCATAAGATGGCATAACCTTGATCTGCCTCAGACTCCAACAGTTCCTTCTTTGGCTGTAGATTGCATTTCCATCATTAGTCCCTTATATATCTTGGAGACTTGCTTTAGTGATAGTACTTCATAGTTGATCATTGAATAAAGTTTTTGCTACAGTATACATCGTTCTCCTGGTTCTCCTCACTTTACTTTGCATCAGTTCCTATAAGTCTTTTTAGGTTTTTCTGAACTCATTTTGATGGCACAATAGTATTCTATTACAACCATATATCACAACTTGTTCATCCATTCCCCAACTGAAGGATAACTTCTTGGTTCCAGTTCTTTGCCACTACAAAAAGAGTTGCTAAAAATATTTTGGTACAGGTAGGTCCTGAAAAAGAATATATTAAAATAATATACTATAGAGACTTCTGGTTAAGATGGCGACAGAGTAAGGAGCAGCAGCTTGATCTCTCTTAACCAAAGCATACAGGACTCCTCAAGGGAACATAAAAATGAATCCAGATGAACGAAGGGACCCCACAACAGGGAGCAGCATTGAAGGTACGTGTAATCAGGGCATTTCCACGCTATAAAGGGGTGAAACAGTTCTCACTAAAACGCGAGAGGAAGAAGCCCCTCCACCACTCCCCACACCATGTATAGCCCAGAGGTCAACTCACAAGAGTGAAAGCAGGATTGGGGCACCCAGTAAGTCACTGGCAGCTCCAGGGCTTGTTCCTGAGAGCAACAAGACTTAGGACCCCAAGAGGCTAAAGAACTCTCACAGACTTCCCTGAGCACTGGCGCGGGTGAAGACATTGCCCTAGGCATGGACAAAGATCTCGAGCGCAGGCTAGGACCTCAAGTGGGGACCCTGTGCAGACCGGAGCGCGGCTGTGGAAGCAGCTCTTGAGACTGCTGAAGGAGCCTCGGGCAGAGGGGTAGACCAGGGACAAGCAGGAGGCTCGACCCCAAGAACAAGGAGACCTGAGCCCTCGGGAGCCTAGAAAGCGCAGACAGACCCTGAGTGTGAAGACAAAGCTGAGAAGAGGCAGGGCTAACAACGGCAAGCAGAGAACCCCAGAAGAAAAAGATTATCAAGAAAAACTATGGAACATTTGACAACTTTTACACAGAGAAAATCCAGACAACAGAGGAGGACAAACAAGTAGAGTCTAGAAGAGACAATTTGAGAATCATTGGTCTTCCAGGAAAAGCAGAAATTAATAGAAACTTGGACTCCATACTTAAAGAAATTATTCAGCAAAATTGCCCTGAAGTTCTACAACAAGAGGGCAATATAGACATTGAAAGGATCCATAGATCACCCTCTACACTACACCCAGAAAAGTCAACACCCAGGAATATAATAGCCAAATTCAAGAGCCTTCAAGTAAAAGAAAAAATCTTACAAGAAGCCAGAAAGAGACAATTCAAATATCAAGGAGCACCAATCAGGATCGCACAGGATCTGGCAGCCTCCACGCTAAAAGACCACAAGGCTTGGAATACAATATTCAGAAAGGCAAGAGAGCTGGGCCTTCAGCCACGGATCAACTACCCATCGAAACTGACTATGTACTTCCAGGGGAAAGTATGGGCATTCAACAAAACTGAAAATTTCCAAGTATTTGCACAAAAGAGACCAGGACTAAATGGAAAGTTTGATATCCAACCACAAAAATCAAGAGAAACAAGAAAAGGTAAATAAGAAACAGAGGGGGAAGAAAGAAAACTCATAATTTTTTAAATTTGACTCTTTAAGGGCTTAAATAAGATCTAATTATCTGTATTCCTATGTGGAGAAATGCTATGTATAATTCTCTGTAGTGAACTGTATTCACTATTATAGCAATCAGAAGAATAATTCATAGGGAGAGGACAGAATACTAAATGGTCTAAGATGACATGGGGGTGGGAAAGAGGGAGGGGAATAGTAGGGGACACCAAGAGAAATTTGAGTGAATAAGAAAAATAGGATATTCTATTACACACAAAGAGGGCATGGGAAGGGGAGGGGATAAATACTATTATAAGAAGGAGAGGAAGAGAGCATTAAGAGGTAATATTTAAACCTTACTCTCAGTGTAATCAACCCAGAGAGGGAAGAGTAGCTATATTATCCATTGGGATAAAAAACTCTATCTAACCCTACTGAGAAAGTCAGAAGGGATAAACCAAAGGGAGCAGGGGAGTGGGGAGGTCAAAAAAGGGAGGGGAGAAGAAGGGGGAGGGAATTCATTAGGTCTTTAAAAAACAAAAAAGAGGGGAATAACAAGGGAGGGAGTAGAAAGGGAAGTTAATCAAGGGAGGGGATAATGGATACCGGCTCAAAGCAAACCACTAGTTTAAAAGAAAAGAGTGTAAGGAGAAGGAGTGAGACTAGGGGAGGATACAAAAATGTCAGTGAATGCACAACTGATAGTTGTAACTCTGAACCTGAATGGGATGAACTTGCTCATAAAATGGAAGCAAATAGCAGAGTAGATCAGAAACCAAAATCCTACCATATGTTGTCTACAAGAAACACATATGAGGCAGGTAGACATACACAAGTTTAAGGTTCAGGGCTTGAGCAAAATCTTTTGGGCGTCAAATGAGAAAAAGAAGGCAAGAGTGGCTATTATGATTTCTGACAAAGCCAAAGTAAAAATAGATATGATTAAAAAAGACAGAGAAGGTCATTACATCCTGATTAAAGGCAGTATAAACAATGAGGAAATAACACTGCTCAATATATATGCACCAAGTGGCATAGCATCCAAATTCATAAAGGAGAAACTGGCAGAGCTCAAGAAGGAAATAGATAGTAAAACCATAATAGTGGGAGATCTAAATATTCCTCTTTCAGATCTAGATAAATCAAACCAAAAAATAAATAAGAAACAGGTAAGAGAGGTGAATGAAGTCCTAGAAAAATTAGATTTAATTGATATGTGGAGAAAAATAAATAGGGACAAAAAGGAATATACCTTCTTTTCAGCTGCACATGGTACATTCACAAAGATTGACCATGTAATAGGGCATAGAATCATTGCAAACAAATGCAAAAGAGCAGACATAATAAATGTAACCTTCTCAGATCATAATGCAATAAAAATAATAATTAGTAAGGACACCTGGACAGGCAAACCAAAAACCAATTGAAAATTAAACAATATGATTCTTCAAAACCAATTTGTCAAAGAAGAAAACATAGAAACAACCAACAATTTCATGGAATAGAATGACAATGAGACATACTACCAAACTCTGTGGGATGCGGCCAAGGCAGTACTCAGGGGGACATTTATATCCTTGAGTGCATATATTAACAAATTAATAAGGGCAGAGATTAATGAATTGGGCATGCAACTCAAAAAATTAGAAAGCGAGCAAATTAAAAATCCCCAGATGAAAACTAAATTAGAAATACGAAAAATTAAGGGAGATATTAATAAAATTAAAGTAAAAGAACTATTGAATTAATAAATAAGATGAGAAGCTGGTATTTTGAAAAAACAGATTAAATAGACAAAGTACTGGTCAATCTAATAAAAAAAAGGAAAGAAGAAAACCAAATCAACAGTATCAAAGATGAAAAGGGAAACCTCACCTCTAATGAAGGGGAAATTAAGGCAATCATTAAAAACTATTTCGCCCAAGTATATGGCAACAAATATAACAATTTAGGAGATATGGATGAATATTTACAAAAATATAAATTGCCTAGATTAACAGCAGAAGAAATAGAATACCTGAATAATCCCA
>NC_058133.1:342914895-342942022 GCF_016433145.1 Gracilinanus agilis | reverse complement strand
ATATGCAATGGGGATAAATTAGAAGCCTTCCCAATAAGATCAGGAGTGAAACAAGGATGCCCATTATCACCTCTACTATTCAACATAGTACTAGAAACATTAGCAGTAGCAATTAGAGAAGAAAAAGAAATTGAAGGTATCAAAATAGGCAATGAGGAGACTAAGCTATGACTCTTTGCAGATGACATGATGGTCTACTTAAAAAATCCTAGAGAATCAACTAAGAAGCTGCTAGAAATAATCAACAACTTTAGCAAAGTTGCAGGATACAAAATAAATGCACATAAATCATCAGCATTTCTATATATTTCCAACACATCAGAGCAGCAAGAGGTAGAAAGAGAAATACCATTTAAAATCACCCTAGACAATATAAAATACTTGGGAATCTATCTACCAAAACAAACACAGCAATTATATGAAAACAACTACAAAACACTTTCCAAACAATTAAAACTAGACCTAAACAATTGGAAAAATATTGATTGCTCATGGGTAGGATGAGCTAACATAATAAAAATGGTCATTCTACCAAAATTAATTTACTTATTTAGTGCCATACCTATCAAACTATCAAAAAACTTCTTTACTGAATTAGAAAAATTATAACAAAATTCATTTGAAAGAACAAAAGATCAAGAATAACAAGGAAAATAATGAAAAAAAAACATAAAGGAAGGTGGCCTAGCAATACCAGATATTAAACTATACTATAAAGCAGCAGTCATCAAAACATTATGGTACTGGCTAAGAGACAGAAGGGAGAATCAGTGGAATAGACTTGGGGTAAATGACATCAGCAAGACAGTGTATGATAAACCCAAAGAACCCAACTTTTGGGACATGAATCAACTATTTGACAAAATCTGCTGGGAAATTTGGAAAACAATATGGGAGAGATTATGTTTAGATCAAAATCTCACACCCTACACCAAGATAAATTCAGAATGGGTGAATGACCTGAATATAAAGAGAGAAACTATAAATAAGTTAAATGATCACAAAATAGTATACCTGTCAGATCTCTGGGAAAGGAAAGATCTTAAAACCAAGCAAGAGTTAGAGAAAATTACAAAATGTAAATTAAATGGTTTTGATTATATTAAGCTAAAAAGCTTTTGTACAAACAAAAACAATGTAGTCAAAATTAGAAGGGAAACAACAAATTGGGAAAAAATCTTTATAACAAAAAACTCTGACTGGGGTCTAATTACTCAAATATACAAGGAGTTAAATCAATTGTATAAAAAATCAAGCCATTCCCCAATTGATAAATGGGCAAGAGACATGAATAGGCATTTTTCAGGTAAAGAAATCAAAAGTATCAATAAGTACATGAGAAAGTGTTCTAAATCTCTAATAATTAGAGAAATGCAAATGAAAACAACTCTGAGGTATCACCTCACACCTAGCAGATTGGCTAAAATGAAAGAAGGGGAGAGTGATGAATGTTGGAGGGGATGTGGCAAAATTGGGACATTAATGCATTGCTGGTGGAGTTGTGAACTGATACAACCATTCTGGCTGGCAATTTGGAACTATGCTCAAAGGGCTATAAAAGAATGCCTGCCCTTTGATCCAGCCATACCATTGTTGGGTATGTACCCCAAAGAGACCATAGATAAACAGACTTGTACAAAAATATTTATAGCAGTACTTTTTGTGGTGGCAAAGTACTGGAAAAGGAGGGTATGCCCTTCAATTGGGGAATGGCTGAACAAACTGTGGTATATGCTGGTGATGGAATACTATTGTGCTAAAAGGAATAATAAACTAGAAGAGTTCCAGGTGAACTGGAAAGACCTCCAGGAACTGATGCAGAATGAAAGGAGCAGAGCCAAAAGAACATTGTACACAGAGACTGATATACTATAATGAAATCGAATGTAATGGACCTCTGTACCAGCAGCAATACAATGACCCAGGACAATTCTGAGGGATTTATGGTAAAGACGCTACCCACATGCAGAGGAAGGACTGCAGGAGAGGAAACATATAAGAAAAACAAATGCTTGAACGCATGGGCTGAGGAGGACATGATTGAGGGTGTGGACTCGAAACTACCACACCAATGCAACTAACAACAATTTGGAAATAGTTCTTGAACAAGGACACATGTAAAAACCAGTGGAAATATGCATCAGCTATGGGTGGGGGGAAAGCATGGGGGTGAAGGGGAAAGTAGAAGCATGAATCATGTAACCATGTTAAAAATGAATAGTAATAAATAATTTAAAAATTAAAAAAAAGATAACATTGTACACCTTTAGAGCAATATCATAATGCTGATCAACTGTGAAAGACATCCAGTACTCTAATTAATACAATGATCCAAGACAATTCCAAAGGACTCTTGATGAAAGATGCAATTTGTAGTGAATAACATAGCACCAATAGCAATAGACATCCAGAAAGAAAAGTGATGACCTGTGAATCCAGATTGAATCATACTTTTTTTCAGTTTCCTTATTTTATTTTTGCTTTTCTTATTGTTGCAGCATGGCTAATAAATGTTTTGCATGACTTTACATGTAAAAAAAAAAAGAGATTGATCCCTACACATTTTCACCCCTACTCTGTAAGTTTCCCTTTTTGCCTTTAAAAACATGTCAAAGTCAATCGTCAAGATCTTGGATTCAATTGGGGAATCTACAGACCTCTGGTGCTCACAATAAAGCCAGAAGTTTACCCAGAAAAAAAAATAATATACTATATAACTTCTCTGTTCAATAGTGATCTAGTCTTTGCTTAAAGACCTCTTTCTACCAAGGGGAAAGCCACTACTTCCCTATAAGAGAGAGAGATAGAGAGACCAGAGAAAGAGATAGAATGACAGATATTTCTGAGTGATTTCTATAAGAATTGACAACTGATTTGAAAAAGAAGGTAAGATGGAGTTAAAAATGGCAATGAGTTTTGGAGCTTCAATGACTGGGGAAGAAATAGGAAAGACAAAATAAAAGGTGCAGGTTTTTTTAAGAAACAGGAGAGATTTTTGTTTTGGAAATGTTAACCTTGAAATGAAGAGGAGATATCCAGGTGCAGGTATATAGTAGGGATCTTGAGATTTGAGTCTGCATCTCAGGAGTGTGGTCGGGGGAAAGACAAAAATCATAGATTCACTGCCATGAAGTGTATATTTGGAGCTATGGGATATGGAGGAAACAAAAAGGGCCTGATGGAAGAAATTTGAAACTATGTTGGGACATCTAGGAGACTCAGTGGATAGAGATCCAGGCCTGGGAATGGGGTTCAAATCTGGTCTCAGATACATCTTAAGTGTATGACCCTGAGCAAGTCACATAAGCCCAATCGCCTACCCTTTACCACTTTTCTGCCTTGGAATTAACACTTAGTATCTATACTAAGAGAAGGTAAGGTTTAAAAAAAAGAATCTCTATGTAATTGGACTAGGAGCAAGAAAAGAAATTTGGCAAAGAAAGAGAAAATAAATAATTTAGGGTGAATAGAAAAGAAACATTTATCATAGGAATCAAAGAACTACTAAGAGTACCAAGGAGGCAGACATCAATAGTGTCAAAAAGGTGATAAAAGATAGAATAAGGAGAGGTCATGGAGGTGTGGAATGTTCAAAGAAAACATCACAGATGAGTTGGAACTAAAACTTGAATAATAAGTATGGTTCTGATTGGCAGAGAAAAAAGGAAAGATATTTAAAGTAGCTGGAATAGCATGACCAGAGCTATACAGATGATCAGTATGCCATGTATATGTGAGAAATTTGAAGAGACAAACTTGCTTGGAATGGAGAATTTAGGTAAAGGCTCAGAGAAACAGATCATGATCACATTATAGAGGACCTTTTACTAAGAAGTTTGGATTTCATCCTGTTGGCACTTGGGAACCATGGAAGTTTTCAAGTGTTTTGGGGAAGGTTATGGAAGTATTATGACATGATAGAAATGGTGTTTCAGAAAGATTGGAAAGAATTTGGCATAAATCATGTAATTATGATTTTAGAAGTACTGTATATGAAGTAAAAATTGACTTGGTTCCCTTGTTTCCTTAGCTACAGAATGAGAGAAAACTTGGAAACACTGGTAATAATACTTATAGTCTTGCTTTAATGAGCTATAGCAAATTAGACAAGACCAAATATTTGTCATATTTGATTTTTGCTGCAGTCACATCTAAATGACCTTAGACAACCTCTCCTAATGATTTTATTTGTTCTTTGAAATCAAACATGTCAGGATTTTAGAAATACATGGAAATCTATATTATAAAAGAGACAAATATGTCAGAATAAAACATCTGGGAGAATTTAGTAGGATAGCAGGTGGTTGTATGGTTATGTATAAAAGAACTTATAATCCATTTAGCTCACACAACTATTCTAGCAATTATTCATTGTTTTCAATTTATCTCTTGACCATATTACTCTCACGTAGGGTCATCTATTCATTTGTAAGCTTGGTGAGGCAATGACAATATTTTATATCTTCTATATCTTTTATTTTATAAAGCAAGAATGAACACACATAAGCGACCAATAAGTGCTCAATAAATGAATACTTACATTTACAAAAAGCATTAAAGTTTGCAAAATATTTTTTTCTTTTTGATTGTGAGAGCTTATTATGGTCATTGCTCAGATGTGGAAAGCTAATAACTTTAGAGTTAGCACCCATAGAATTCCAGTCTTGGAGCTAGAAGGACCCTCAGAAATCATAGTTCAACAATTCATCCCATTTTTAAACAGCTGTAGTTATAAGGAAGGTTATTCTCATATCAAGCTGAAATATAACTAAGTTCTATCCATTTCTCTTAGTTCTGATCCCTAGAGGTAAGTAGGACAAGTTTAATTCCACTTTCACATGACAGCACCTAAATACTTAATGATAATTATCATGTTCCCCTAAGTTGGCTCCATTATAAATGTTTTCAGTTGTTTCAGTTGATCCTTTTAGGACAAGATGACTTGGACACTTACTTGCTTGATTAGTCTCTTCTGGATACATTCCTCTTTGCCTAAAATGTGACTCTGAGGCCTGAAAAAATATTCTACATATGGTTTATAAAATTTTTTGGTTGGCATTTCATACTTTTGATTTACATTGAACTTGCAGTTTACTCATTTATTGCATTTAATACATTTGACATGCATTGAACTTGCAGTTTACTCAAAACTCTAGATCTTTTGCAACTCTAATTTTTAAAGAATGATTTTCCCCATGACCTTTTGAACGTCCTTTTCTATTTGGTCAATTCTACTTTTCATGGAACTCGTCTTCATTGGATTTTTTACCTCTTTTTCTAGTTGATCAATTCTACTTTTTAACAATTTCTTTTTTATTGGATTTTTGTGTCTCTTCCATTTGACCAATTCTGCTTTTTAGCTGTTGTTTTTTTGCATTAATTTCATTTCTTTCCCCCATTTTTCATCCACCTCTATGATTTGATTTTTTAATTCCTTTTTGAGCACTTCCAGTACCTGAGACCAATTCCCATTTTTTCTTTGAAGTTTTACATGTGGCTGCTTTGATCTTGCCATCCCCTACTGAGTCTGTGCCTTGCTCTTCTTTGTCTCCATAAAATTTTTCTATGGTTGGACATTTCTTTTGCTGTTTGCTCATTTTCCTTGACTTTTAAAAAACACCTTTACTTTTATCTTAAAGGTGGGCTCTGGACTTAGGGTTGAGGGGGCACTCTCTTAGACTTCAGTTTCTCATTGCTACTACCCTCAGCTCTAGTTCTAGTTTTCTGCAAGTTTTGGTTCTTCCAAGGTGGTATGATGGGCTGTGGGCTGAGAGCTCTGAGATTTGCTGCCTATGATGATTCAGTCTCCTCTGGGGACTGTTGATGGCTTGCAAGGCTCAGAGCACTATGACCTACTATGCCTTGGGGCTGGAGGTTTCACCACAGGCTTGATCTCATCTAGTCCCATAGACTTAGAGTTTCACTGCAGGCTAGTGTCAGGGCCTGGCTTCAAGGGGTGTAAGTGGGCTGTTCTACTGTTGACTTAGGCAGGATCCGGGGATCTCAAAGTAGGCTTATGACCAGATTTTTAACCTGGCAAAGTAGGTGGAGGGTGGCTGGCCTGCACTCTGTGTGCAGTTTTATTTCTAGTTCTCCTTTTATCCTATGAAATCGACCCTCTCTGCCTACCTTTCAAGTTGTTTTCTACAAGAGAATTACTTCACTCCAACCCCTTTCTGGTTCTGTGACTCTAGATTTCATTTTGAGGTGCTATTTTAAGGTTGGCTTGAGAAATTTCCAAGAACTGATCTAGTTTTCTGTGCTGCTATTCCACCATCTTCTCTTGATCTTTTTCAAATGAACTCTTGTGTAGTCAAATCTATTCCATCCTGAACAGGGATGGGCTATAAAAAAATTCATTGTGTATGTTGTTAACTCGAGTATAGAATTTTATACTTAGGTATGTTAAATATGATTTTATGAGATTTGATCCATTTTTATAGTCTTTTGAGGGTTGTATATTCCTTTAATTATACATTCCCAAATTTTTCTAGGAATTAAGATAAAACTTCTAGATCTACAGTTGAGAGATTTCATTCTACCCTTTCTGATAATTGAAAAACTACTTTATTTGGCCCTGTAATATTTCTTCTGTTTCTCAGTGATTTTTCCAACATTGATGGCAGTGCCTCAGCAATTTTTATTTTGAGTCCCCTAGGTGGGATGTAGCTCATGAGAGCCTAGTGACTGGGAATCATAGAGGGTATTTAGTTGTTGACTTTCAGCTCTCTACTAACCAATTTTTTTACCCTTCTTTGTCTGAAAGCTTATTTTAGTTTGGTAGAGAAAGAAGAAGCAAATAATAATTGACTAATGTCTTTTTTCATCATCCTTACATAAAATAGTGGTCCTATCTCTTCTTTGACCTTCTCATTGCTCCGAATAGATCAAATCCATTTTCCCCCACAAAACCCCAAACACCCTTTTTATTGTCCTTATCTTTCATCACCAGGTGCCTTAGCTCATTCTGAGTTTTAGTGATCTGGACACTTAGTCTTAAAGAACTGTGCCACTTCTTTGTATTTCATTCTCCATCACCTGTCTTGCTTCTGTATTCTGTGCATACCTTTTAAAAATCCAGATTGGTTAATGAATTCTCAGAGAACCCAGAGCTTCTGACCCCAAGTCTAGAGCTCTTTCTGAATATTTCCATACAGTGTACATGATTTAAGTTGGTAATTTCAAGGTCTAATTTTTACTAGTGATTCTCTGCTGTCCATGCCAGCACTCCACATATTATGAAATACCCTGGAGATGTTTCTCTGGCAAATGATGTGCCATTTTCCTATTCCCACAGGCTAGCTGAAGTCTAGCCAAACCACAAGGATGCAGATTCAAAAAGAAATCTAGCATTTCTTTCTAATTCAAGGTCATCTCCAATGTGAAGGAATTCTGGAATTGGTCCTGTGCCTAAACCAGACTAACTGCCTGAAGTCGGAAGTGTGAGGTTTCTTCTCCTTAATCAAAATACCCAAATGAAGTTGACAGTCTGCCAGAGTCCTTAGAATTTCTAGACTGTACATTTTGTTCAGCCCAGTAGAATGATAAAGGATGTTTTGTTTTTCTTTTTGTGTGAAAAGCAGTGCCATGACATTTTATACCTTCAAGATTTTCTGGCTTGAAGTTGAATTGATGGAGTCGAACAGTTTAGTGAGAGAATATTGTTAATTTAATTTTATGGCATTTGTCTTATGCTAAGAATTTATATGATTTGATCCCTCTGAGGTGTTCTTAATCTATATAGTATAAGTGAAATTGAATGTTCCCTGTGCATCTTTTTCATTATTAAGGAAGCATACAGAACTATTGGAATGGTGCTTCCTCAATCTGTCTTCAGCTCTTTATGGTTATAGGATGTTTTATATACACTTGACTCTGTAGTTCTGATCCTTTTCACCTTCATTTTTTGTTTTGTTGGATTAGTTTCAGAATATGAGAGCTGGTGCTTCCACCAATCTCCACCATCTTACTCTACATCCTGGTGGATGAAAACTAGGGTTTCAGAATGTTAAAACTCAAAGTAGAGCCCAAGGAGTAAGGTATAAGCAAACTTTTATTCCAGGTCATTAACCCAGTTATTTCTCAGTCAATAAAGGCCCAGTTCCTCATTAACTTTAAAAAACCCTTAGTATTTGTCTTGGAATCAATACAAAATATTAGTTCCAAGCAGAAGAGTGATAAGGGCAAGGAATTTGTGACTGAGTGATTTGCCCAAGGTCACACAACTAGGACATTTCTGAGGTCAGATTTAAATCCAGGACCTCCAACCTCCAGGCCTGGCTTTCTATCCACTGAGCCACCTAGCTGCCCACCCGTCCATCACCTTTTGGCCTCTATGACACTATATACTATTTGAGACAAAAAACACTTTTCCTTAAAGGGTATACAGATAACGTGGCATACTTAACTTTGGTAAGTGTGAGAAACATTAACCTAAGAGTAAAGTACATAGAACTCACAACACTGAACGTGAATCATGAAAACAGCATATGTCTTTGTGTAAAAGATCTCTCAGAGAACCAAATCGTATAACAACCACCACTCAGTCAATAAGCCTGGCTTCTTAGGTCTCTGAATTAAGTCATATGTAAGATTGATTCAGATTGGTAATGATTG
Organism: Gracilinanus agilis; assembly: GCF_016433145.1. Taxonomy (NCBI): domain Eukaryota; kingdom Metazoa; phylum Chordata; class Mammalia; order Didelphimorphia; family Didelphidae; genus Gracilinanus; species Gracilinanus agilis. Next base: position 342,933,406 of record NC_058133.1, on the reverse strand, counting down.
GTAATGGAGTCAGTGCAAAGGATCAAGCTGGCTATCCTAACAAGGGGGAGGGGTGAGAGTCAATAGAATTCTTTCTCTTCCCCCTCCTGAGGCAGTTGTAGCTAAAGGTGTAACAGTTTTAACTGAATCCCATTTAGATCAGGAAATGGAGGCTATTTAGGCTTGGGTAATCCAGGGCTAAATTGGTAGACAGATAGGCAATAATCCCACTGAGATTAGCAACATCCACTGTTAAAAGATTATTTCCCTGAACCCTAAGATAGATAAAGTTCAGTATGCCTTCTAAATATAGCAGACTTGCTCTCTGGATAACAGCTGTTCAGTGCTTGCTTGGATGAAGATTTTGCTTAGGTAATGTATGCTATTGGTTGGTATAACCCAAGAATAACTTCACACAGGCTCTCAAACTTAAAAAGGGAAGGGATTTATTAATTTCAGGAAAACACGGAAAGGGGAGGTAAATTTTAGGATAAGGGTGAGGTAAGCTACCTAATATCTTTAGGAAACTTGTTGGAAACACATTGGGAATGTGTTTTGACTAACAACTTCTATCTCCCTCACAAACTAACTTTTCTTTTAATCTAATGTTATTAAGTTTTAGATGGTGAAGGCAATCTTGATTGAAGATCTATTTTAAATTAGAGGTTAGTTGAGATACTGCACGTGAGGTATTTTCCCAGTGCACATAGCCTGGTATAGTCTGTATGGAGTAAACAGCAAAGTAATCTCCTGCTCCCTGAGGTCAGAGATGAGCTAATAAAAAGAGGAATCCTACCCTCCTTCTCAGCTACCCATGAACCCCCCAAAAGAGTATGTTTGGAAGGTGAGAGTCCTGGATTTTATAGTCACATTCTTAATTGCCCCAACTGCCCCCTATCCTGGAGTTCTGGGGGGGTCCTGTGGAATTCTGTGAGGTAGTTTCACCCCACTTAAGATCATGGATGTTCACATAACATCTTGATGGTCAAGCTAGGGTGTGATAGTACATGGTTATGGTAAATGATACTGAAGAGGGACTTCTTACCTTGCTGGGTGACTGGGTACAGGTAAATCTCAGGGCTAGTTTGTTTTGCTGCAGCACCTCGGTATCTGAACACTTGAGGTCTAACTATGTCAGTACCATGGCCAGTGGCTATTTAGTTACTTGGCTGCTGACATAGGAACCTACTACCAAAATATTTTTATTACAACTTTTCTACACAGAGGAATTTTTTCCTTGTATAATCACCTATTTGAAACATAAGCAAGAAACCCATAAAAATAAAAAACCCTGTTAAGTTATAAAACAGCAACCAATTTTTGATTCTTCCAACATGGAATTTAGTTAGAACTTAAAAAAAATCCCAAATGCATCAAAGTCTTACCTGTTCACTTTTAACCACAACCACAACCATCTTGGTTCAGGCAGACCCTTATCACTTCTCACCAGAACTACTTCAGTAACCTCCTAATTGATCTTTCTATATCCATTTTTTCAGTGCTCCAAATTATTTTCCACACAGTTGCCAAATCATTTCAAAAACAGAGGCTTGACTACACTATTCCAAAATCTTTAGTGGTTCCCTACTACTTCTAGAAGCAAATACAAACATCTTCAGATAGTATTAAAAGTCTTTTTCTTATCTGGGTTCCGACTAACTTAAAAAAAATTTCCCCCAGATTACATGCTCATAAAATTTCCAATAATTGTTTTCTGGTATTTTGTGATCCATATTCTCTCTCTCCTTCTCCTTCTCCCCCTTCCCCAAGACAGCAGGTTGTTGATATTGATTGTACATGTGTTATCAATTACATATTTCCACGTTCGTCATGCTCTGAAAAAAGATATATATTGCTTGCACTAGAGAAAAATTCTTTGAGGAAATAAAGTGAAGAATGGAATGCTTTAATCTGCATTAGACTTTGCCAGTTCCTTCTATAGCTATGAAGAGTCTTTCAGAGCAACTCTGAAAAAAAACTTAATCCTCAGAAAATATCAGTATTTCAACACATGAAAAAGAACTAAACAGAAAATTGCATAAGAAACTTTGTTTATCTCTTACATAGTTTATTTTTAAGTATAGACTTAACATGGTAGCAACAAGATTCTTATTTGTCCACATCCCCTTCTGACTTTCCTTTTTTCTAATGTATTTAAAATTATTTTATTGCTAGTCAGTTGATAAACATTTTAAAGCACCTATTATAGCATAAAGCGTACAAAAAAAACCACAAAAAGTCTCTGCTCTCATGGAGTTCACCATCTAATGGGGGAGATAAAATGCAAGTAAATATGTGTAAATGAACTCTATATAGAATATATTGGAAATAATTAAAAGAAGAAAGGCACTAGAATTGAAAAGGATTGGAAAGGTTCCTATAAAAGACAGGGTTTTTGGTTGAGAGTTGAAGGAAGTCAGAGAATACAAGTAGGTAGAACTGAGGAGGGAGAGCATTACAGGTCTAGAAGGCGACCAGAGAAAATGCCTCAAGCCAAAAGATAGAGTATCTTGTTTGTGGAATAAGAAGAAGACCAGTGTCACTATATTGAAGTGTACATGGTAGGGAGTAAGATGTAAGAAGTCTAGAAGGGTAGAAAGGGGGATCCTAGGTATTGAAGTGCTTTGAAAGCCATACAGGATTTTCTATTTGATTCTGGAGATGATAGGGAACCACTGGAGTTTATTGAGTAGGGGAATGACATTGTTGGATCTCCACTTTAGGAAAATCAATTTGGTGGCTAACTGGAGGATGGATTGGAGTGTCAAGAGGCTTGAGGTACTGGCAGGCTATTACAATAGTTCAGAAGTGAGGTGATGAGGGCCTGCACAAGAAGAGTGATAGTGTCAGAGGAGAAAACTTCAAAAGATGTTGCAAAAACAAAATCAATAGGCATTGGCAAGATTTTGGATATGGGGCTAAGAGATAATGAGAATTCCTAGGTTGTGAGTCTGAAGGACTGACAGAAGGATGTTAATCTCTACAACATAGGGAAAGTAGGATATGGAAAAGATTTGGGGGAAAAGATAGAGCCCAGTTTTGGACAGGTTGAATTTAAGCTATCTACTACACATTCCCACTGGGTTTTCTGAAATGTATTTGGAGATGCAAAGCTGGAAATCATCAGAGAAGTTAAGGCAGGATAGGTAGATTTGAAAATCATTAGCATAGAGATGATAAGTAAATCCATAGAGGGAAAAGACAGGAGAACCCAGGACAAAGTTCTATGAGACATTTCTGGTTAGATGAGCTTCTAGTAAAGGAGACTTGAGGAGTGGTAAGATAGGTAGGAGAGAATGGAGAGAGTGGTGTCTTGAAAACCTATAAAGGAGAGAGAGAATCATGGAAAATCCTACAGGAGTTAGTGCCCTTCCCTGAAATCACTTTATATTCATGTTTTAAAATCCTGAATTTTTTTATCTGCATAAATGTCATTTCCCAGTAGAATGTAAGCCCCTCAAGGGCAGAGACCACCTCATATTGCTATTTGTAGCCCCAGCATCTAGCAGAATATTTACTATATAGTAGATGCTTGTTATTGATTGATTGATGTATATATTAAGAAAGGAGGAAAAAGTGAGAGGGAGATTTCATCACAGGAACATTTCTTGCTTTTGATCCAGGCTTTCAGAAAGAACAAACTTGATAAAGTGCCATCTTGTTGTGGTGCCTGTTCCTAATTGAAATCCATAATTCTATTATGGATGCATTTAGGCACATTTAATCAAACCATATCCTGTTGTGAAAATTGAGAATCGAGTTCGTATCTCAACTCTAAACAAATTATACACAAGATGAGTCTAGCCAATGAATAGGTGTTTTGTAATACATGTTCCACTTCTTTAGGACAACTGGAAAATTGAGTTGTGATTTTATTCTGATGTCTGCAGAGTATGGCACAATGGTTCATTTCCCAAACTGCCTTTTGACTTTCCAAATATCTGTAAGAAACTAGAACGAGGCAAATTTACAAGATGGCTAGAATACAGATTTGTAAGGAATGTTTTTTGAGAAGCCAAACTCCTAAGGAATTTCTAAAATCTGGCATTTCTTTGAAGATAAGGAGAGACAAAATAATGAGATTGAGAAATTAGGAGACCAAGTCAGAGGATTTGAGTTCTAGCCCTACTACTACTAGCTAATCACCTTTTCTCTTCCCTGGATTCCAGTTTCCTTATGATGAAATGGGGATAGAAAGTCAGTGTTCATCTCCCCTAGAAAGTCAAAGGGTAGAGAACAGTGGTATCAAATAGAAATGGAGAAGGAGCAATAAATCAAACTTTAGACCCCACAGGCCACATATTACTTAGAAAAAAACATACTAACATAATTTATGTATTATTGAATTTTTATGCATTTTGTCCAATATTTCCCACTTGCATTTTAATCTGCTTTTGGCTGCTCTTTGGAGTTTTGTATCTGTGAGCTAAATAGTTTGAGACCTCTAGACAACTCTCTAAGAATACAAGCTTCAGAGAGGGTGCTGACCTGTATTGTTAAGAGGGAATTTACTCACTTGAGAGTTTATTATACTATTGAAATCACAAAATCTAGTCCCTCTTCTTATTCTAGGGTGTTCATCTTATATGGTTCATACTTACAATGTGTCTTAGTCCCCTATTAGCTCCATGAAGTCAGGTACCATGATTTATCTAAGCTTTGTATATCCACCAATGCCTAAAAAAGTGCTCTGCTCATGGAAATAAGTTTTGAACATTTGAATACATGTATGACCCAGTGGAACTACTTGTCAGCCCTGGGAGGGGAAGGGAAGAGGTGGAGGAATTAAGAATCATGTAACCATGGAAAAATATTCTAAAGGAAAAAAAAAGTAAAGTGCTCTGCACACAGAGGAAGTTTAACAATAATTATAGAATTCAACAGAATTGAAAGGTTGTTTGGGCTGTATGATTCATAGGGTCTCTTCTTGCTCTAAAATTCCATAATTCTAAATTCTTCTCTGTGTGCCTCAGTTTCTCCCTCATCTTATACAGAATATATAGTGAATCTCTAATATATTTGGTTTGAATTCTGGCAGCATCTGAAAAATGGAAGGGGAGGAGAGGTAATAAATTCTCAAAACATAGGAGAGGAAACTTGCCCTGATCATCAAAAACATGATATTATAACAGACACATTATGAAAAAGAAACTTTTAGGAGAAAGTTGAAGGGAAAGAATTATATGGCAATGAGTAGAGGGTTTTTATAAATGCAGATAACTTGGAATTTGCCCAGGCTAGATTTTCTGCCTCTCTTATTTGGAGTAGAATATATACATTTCCTTCATTGTCCTCAATATAATTGTCTTAGATTTTCTAATTTTTGACTTGGATATCAGAATGACTTTCTTCAGTTCATGCATGCATAAAAATATTTGAAGAGCCACAGAAAGACTGGAGAGTGAGCAATGGAAAATTCTTCTCTAATTCTCTCTCTACTCCTTTCCAAAGCTCACAGGGGAAATGGAGGGTTTAATTAATAAGCAATGGAAGGGGCAGCTGGGTAGTTCAGTGGATTGAGAGCCAGGCCTAGAGACAGGAGAGGTCCTAGGTTCAAATCCGGCCTCAGACACTTCCCAGCTGTGTGACCCTGGGCAAGTCACTTGACACCCATTGCCTACCCTTAGCACTCTTCTGTCTTGGAGCCAATACACAGTATTGGCTCCAAGACAGAAGGTAAGGGTTTAATAAAAAGCAATGGAGAGTTAAAAGAAGACATGATATTTATGTCCCCATACAAATCCAGTCTCTTCTGTCAGGATGATTATTTTCGAAGGCAATGTCTTACATTAAAGACTTCAAAACACACAAAAGAAATTCATAATAAAATGGGGGAGAAATTTCCAGGTTAACTAATCTTAAACCATTTATTTCTACTTTGAAATGTTTTCACAATATTTACTTGCAACTATTTACAAAAGAGGCAAATAGGTCCAGTTCCCCTTGTAGAAGATCTTTCTGCATTCCTCTCTTGGTTCTTTTCTGAAATAATTGACTCTAGATGGCAGCATGCAAGAACTTATTTCAAGACAAAAAAAAACCCCAACAGACAGTTTCATTTACAATAGACAGATCTGAGTGTTCCTGAGTCTGTTGTTTATGATTTGGGGAAGCTTGGTAAGACTATCTAATTCACTGAGAAAAATCAAGGACCTATTTAATCTCTGGGACATATTTTGGCATCAGCATAAATGAAATTGGCATGGAGAAGCCTCTATTTGCCCATAAATAAAATAAGGCTGTGTTTATGTTCACAGCTGGACTTTACAAGGACCATTCACTGGGATTCTCCAGAGTCTTAAGAAATTCATCCTCTAGAAACATATTAGGAAGAAAAACCTCCCTGCATGTCTTTTTTCTAATTTAATGTGACCACAGCATCGCTCTTCTGCAATCAGTGGTATATGTGGCTGTAAAAGCAACATTAAAATCTAAGAGTGGAGCATGGAGGCATTTCCCATCCTAGGAGGATACCCCATAGCATCCATGAACATTTTTTAAAAAATAAAGGTATATGAATAGGGTGGTTATCTGTACTATAAGTGCTGCTCTACTTAGGCATAGCTGAGGCAAATTTCTCACCTTTTTCCTTACTAACCTGTGGAGAGTCTGTCTTCTCAAGCTTACAAAAACCCACTCTTATTTTGTAAAAATCCCATGGGTTACTCTAGTGGCATTCCTGAAAGCAGTGATATGGCTCATCTAAAATACTAACATTTCTCTTTGAAGTTATTTTCATTTTTTTTTTTTGGTTCACTCACAAACTAATGTAGAAGATTTCCTCATCAGATGAGTCCAATTTATTATACTCTTCCTTAGTTACCAAAAGTGAGTTATCATTTGATAGTGACCTCTTGTCCTTTTATCTTAAGGTTCATCTTCCCTGCTCTGGCCTCACTTTTTTTCCTTCATAGTTTTAGTCAGATAGTTGACCAATTCATCTTTAATATAGTGTACCTTGGAATCGTTTGCTTCCATCATGCTATTTGTTTCTTGAGCTTACTTCCTAGCTACCAGCTCCATGTCATGCTGCCTCTATTCCTCATTCTCATAATTCCCCATCTGTTAAGCAAGAGCATTTGTCTTTTATCTTGATTAGAATGTGCCCTTAATGCCTCTTTCCAGACATCTCGACAACATGCTCTAAACACATATGTTGTACCTTTCCACCTTGCCCTTTACAGTATCTATTTATAAATTGTTTTCTTCATTAGAATGTAAGTCCCTTGAGGGCAGAGACCACCTTGCTTGATTGAATTTGTATCCCTAGCACTTAGCTCAGTACTTGGCAATAGTAAGTGCTTAATAGTATACTTGCAGGAGTGTTTCTCTGTCTGTCTGTCTGAAACATGTACACACACATACTCTTCTTCTTCTTCTTCTTCCTCTCTCTCTCTCTCTCTCTCTCTCTCTCTCTCTCTCTCTCTCTCTCTCTCTCTCTCTCTCTCTCTCTCTCACTCTAATCTCTCTCTCTTCCTCTCTCTCTCTCACTCTAATCTCTCTTTTTTTCTCTCTCTCTCCCTCTCTATCTCTGTCTCTCTCTTTCTCTCCTTGCCAAACACTAAGTCTGAGTTATATCCACTATTTACCTTCCCTGCTGCTAATATCACAGCAAAAAGTCATTTTACTAACCATGGACATTGGGTTTACTACAAATTATATTATCTAATCTCAACTGGGGCCTTACTGATATAGGACAATTCTTGCATTCCTCACTGAATAACTATCATACACCAGAGCAACTATTCCAAGTATTTTCTGTTCTCATTAAGTCTTTAATACCATGTCTTTCCCCCATCTTTTCTGGCTGAGGACCTTGACTCCTACTGAGAAAACAGAGGCCATATATCATGAGTCCCCTTTTCTCTTTTGTTCAATATTTGAACAATTTCTTTATCACTTCCTATTCTTTTTTCTTTTACTCCATTCTCTGATGAAGAGATGACCTTTTGTTTGTCTATGTCAACGTTGTTATTTGTTATTAATCTCATCCCCTGTGGTATCTTTCTGAAGCTTTCATCTCTCCAACATTTCCTCTTTTTCTTATCTTCAGTATTCCTTATCTATTAGTTTGTTATTTGATACCTACAAACACTCCTACAACCCCTCTATCCTTAAAAAGTATTCACATGACTACCATTCCCTCAAGCTTTTGTCCTGTAACACTTCATTTTATAACTAGATGTCTAGAAAGGATCATTTGTCCTCATTGCTTCCCTTTCTGCATCTGCCACTTACTACTCAATCATTTGCAAAGTTACTTCTGACTATACTATTTGACTCAAACTGCTCTTTCTAAGGTTACCACTTATCTCTCCTTTTAAAAAAAACCTTACATTCCATCTTAGAATCAGTATGGTATATTGGTTCCATGGCATAAAAGTGGTAAGGGTTAGGCAATGGGGGCTGAGTGACTTACCCAGGGTCACACAGCTAAGAAATGTCTGAAGGCACATTTGAATCCAGAACCTCTTATCTCTAGGCCTGGCTCTCAATCCACAGAGCTACCTCACATTATCTCTTAACTATAAAATCTAGTGACTCTTTCTTTTTTCCTTTTCCTTCTTAAAATCTCTGCATCTTAAATACAATTGACCATCCTTTCCACATGTATATTCTCTCTTCCTTTGACTCCCATCAAATTGCTATCTATTGGTCCTCCATCTACCTATATGACAGTTCCTTCCTCAATTCCTTTGAAAAAAGTCATTTCTACTTTGGAACACAAAAGGCAAGCATTTTTCTTTTGTGGGCTCTTTCCTCTTCTTTTCCCTTTTGTTAACCCCCCCCCCCATTTCCCCTTCTCACTCTTCTCTTACTATCCCCTCCTCTGTCCTTCTCTCCTTCTCCTCTCTTCTCCAACCTTTTTTAGTTATATTATCAGCTCCCGTGTTGTTATGTCCATAAATATGACTTCTAAATCTATATTTTCTTCTTAATATCTGCCCCACACTCCAAACCTTAATTGCCCAACTGCCTGATGGACACATGAACCTGTGTATACTTACTATAGTCATCTTAAAGTCAACCTGCTCAAAACAGACCTTATCATATTTTCCTCGAAAACTAACTGTCCTTCAAACTTTTCTATTGATGATTCCACTCTCTTCCAGGGACTCAGGTTCATAGCCTTAGAGTAATCCTTAACCCATAGTCATATTTCATCAGTTACTAAGGTTTATCCATTCTTCCACAACTTCTGTCATATCTATTTCATCTTTCTACCCATTTAGTCACTATCCTAGTTCAGGTACTCAACTTTCCCCACCTAGTCTATAGAAAAAGTCTCTTAATTGGTCTTTTTCTCTTTCCTATATCTGTTTTCTATTCCATTGATCTCACAGTGGCAAAACTTATGTTAAATTAATTTAATTAATACTAAAACACATATCTAACCATGCATTTCTCTACTCAAAAATCTTCAATAACTTTCTATAATCACTAAGGTAAAATACAAAATTCTCAACAAGGAATTTAAAGCCCACCACAACAGGACTCCTACTTATCTTTAATTTTATTCAAGATACCTTCCCTCAGGAAGAAAACAAAATTACCAGTATCAAAAATGAAAAAGGTGACTTCCAACTAATAAAGAAATAAATAATAAATCATTGGGAATAATTTCAAACAATTTTATGCCAGTAAAAACCCTGACAACCTAAGGGAAACTGATGGATATTTACAAAAATTAAATGCTCAGATTAACAGAACAAGGAATACATTACTCAAATAACCCAATTTTTTAAGAAAAGAATTTTAAAAAGCCATGAATGAACCTGCAAAGGGAAAACAAACAATACCAAATGGATTTACAAGTGAATTCTACCAAGCATTAAAAGAATAATTAATTCAAATACTACCCAAATTCCTTTGATGATACAAGTATGGTCTAGACATCTAAATGAAGGAAGAGAAAGAAAACTATAGACCTATATCCCTAATGAATATGTTGATGCAAAAATTAAATTAAAATATTAGCAAGAGGAGCAACAAAGCACAAATATTCCCAGACTGAATTATATCAGTAGGCAGGGCTGGTTCAATATTAGGAAATTATAAAAATAATTGACCATGTTAACAACAAGAAAATTAAAAATTATATTATACATTATATACATCAACAGATTTAGAAAAAGCTTTTGGCAAGATATAATACCCATTCCTGTTTTTAAAATAAACACTAGAAAGCAGAGGAATGAACTAATATTTCCTTATTAAGATAAGTAGTATCTATTTAAAGCCAAGAGAAAACATTATTTGTAATTGCAATAAAGTAGAGGCCTGCCCAATAAGATAAGGCTTAAAAATAAAATCTGATTATCATCAATACTATTCAACATAGTTCTAGAATTGCTAGTTATAGCAATAAGATAAGAAAAAGATGGATAAAATTTCTGATTTAAATATGTTGTATCTGAGATCTGTGTCAAGGTAATAAGTGAGCTCATGGGAGGCAAAGGTCCAAGAATTGGTACAATGCTAAACCTTTGACTGAGGGCTTTTCATTCCTATCACAGAGATCAATGTACATTGAGATTAAGTTCAGTAACTACCTACAGGAGGGTGAACTATTTTTTTCTGTAATTCTATTTCCTATTAGTAGAGTTCTTGTTAAAATTTGGAATTAAAGTATTGAATTATGTATTTAAAAAAAAAGATAAGAAAAAGAAGTTGAGGTAAAAGCATAGACAAAAATGAAATAAAATGATCACTTTTTGTAGATGATATGACAGTTTACTTAGCAATCTCTAAAGAATTGATTTAAAAACTAAATGAAACAATTAATAACTTCAGCAAAGTTGCAGTCTTAAAATGAACCCCCTAAATAATAATTTCTGAATATTACCCCACCCCAAATCCAGCAGAGACAGAAAAGAAAAATTACATTTAAAACAACTGCAGCCCAGGGGGAGCTGGGTAGCTCAGTGGATTGAGAGCCAGGCCTAGAGATGGGAGGTCCTAGGTTCAAATCTGGCCTCAGACACTTCCCAGCTGTGTGACCCTGGGCAAGTCACTTGACCCCCATTGCTTACCCTTACTACTTTTCCACCTATAAGTCAATACACAGAAGTTAAGGGTTTAAAAATTAAAAAAACAAAACAAAACAAAACAAAACAAAACAAAAAACAACTGCAGCCCATATAAAATACTTGCAACTCTACTTATGCACACACACAGTAACAAAACTACAAAACTCTTTTTATTCTAATAAAGACAGATTTAAACAAAGAAATATTAATTGCTCACTGGTAGACTGAATCAATATGATAAAAATGAAAGTAATCCCTAAATTAATTTACTTTTTCAGTGCAATACCAACCACATGACCAAAGGATTACTTTATAAAACTAGAAATAAATACTAACAAAACTCATCTAAGAGAATAAAAGGTCAAGAACTTCAAGGGATACAATAAAAAAAAGTGGGAAGGAAAGGTGTCTAGCAAAATCAGATCTCAAACTATATCACAAAGCATTAATCAGCAAAAAGAATTTGGTCAAGAAATAGAGAAGATGATTAATGGAACAGATTAGGTACACAATATAGAGAAACAAGTGACCACAATTGTCTAATATATGATAAATGTAAGTAGGAATTCTAGGCTCAATATGTTGAAAGCTTCTAAATTCTCCCCTGCCTACTTTCCTCATTACTGGAGAGGGCAACTCTATCCTTCTAGTCCCTCAGGCTTATAACCTAGGTCCTAGGAGTATCTTGATTTCTCACTATTTCTCATCCCCCATATCCAAGCTGCTGCTAAGACCTATTTAACCTTTGAAATCTCACTTAAATACTTCCCTTTCTCTCTTCTGCCACTGCCACTACTCTAATGTAGGACCTTATCACTTCACATGCAGATTGTTTACATCATCTGCTAGTGGGTCTCCCCATTGCAATCCATCTTCATTTAACCACTAAAATGGTTTTCCTAAAGTACAGATCTCAGCATGTTATTCCTCTGCTCCATAAACTCCAGGGACTCCCTATTGTCTCTAGAATCAAATACAAAATACTCTGGTATTCAAAGTCCTTTAAAACGTAGCCCCCTATTATCTTTCCAGTCTTCTTATATCTTACTCCCTAACATGTACTCTTCCATCCAGCAACATCCAGCCTCCAGGCTCTTCCATGAACCAGATGCTCCCCTTTGGCCCCAAGCATTTTCTCTGGCTGTCTCCCATACATGGAATGTTCTCCTTCCTCCACTCTGACAACTGATTTCTCTTGCTTCCTTTAAGTACCAAATAAAATTTCACCTTCTAGAGGGAGCCTTCCCAAACCTCTCCTAATTCCTGTGCCTTCCCTTTATTAATTATCTTCCTTTTATCCTGTATATGCCTTGTTTGTACATATTTGTTTTCGTTATCATCCTTATTAGATTGTTCGCTCCTTCAGGGAAGGAACTGTCTTTTGTCTCTCTTTGTATCCTCAGCACTTAGCATAGTGCTGGAACATAGTAGCTACTTAATAATTATTTGTTCATTCCTTGAGATTCTGATGATTTGAGGAACAACTCATTATTTGACAAATCTGCTGTAAAATAGTCTGATAGACATTAGGTAGAGAACAATATAGCATACCATATTCCCAGACAAGCTCAAGCTGTGTTTTTGGCAAAGAGTAATAGCATAAACAAATTAGAGAAGAAAAGAAGAAATTGCCTGACAGATGAATGGATGGGGAAGAGTTCATGACCCAAAAAGATAATTAGGTTTTCCAAAGGTAAAATATACAATTTTGATTATAAAAAATTAAAAAATATTTGCACAAAGATTCAAGCTTCTGGGTCTCTATTTGACAAAAATTTCTGGGAAAATCGGAAAACAGCAATTTGATAGAAACTAGGTATAGACTGATATCTCATACTACATAACAAGATAAAGTCAAAATGGGTACATAATTTAGATGTAAAGAGTAATATCATAAATTAATTAATGGGCATAGGAAATTTTGCCTGTCATATCTATAGATAAAGGAGGAATTTATGACCAAACAAGAGAAATAGAGGATTATAGGAAGTAAAATGATAATTTTGATTGAATTAAATTGAAAAGATTTTGCACACACACACACACACACACACACACACACACACACACACACAAAATCAATGTAGCCAAAATTGGAAGGAAAGCAGGAAACTGGTGGAAATGTTTTATAAGTTTCTCTGATAAAGGTCTCATTTCTCAAATATTTAGAGAACTATTGCAAGCAGCTAGAAAAATAAATATTGTGGAACCACAGTTATAATTACACAGGACCTAGCAGTTTCAACATTTAAGGACTGGAACGTGTAGAATATGACATTTCACAAGGCAAAGGATCCAGGATGAGAACCAAAAGTCATTTACCCAGCAAAACTGAACATAATACCCCAAAGGAAGAAAATGCACATTTAATGAATAGAGGATTTCCAGCAATTTCTGATAAAATGGCCAGAGTTGAAAAGAAAATCTGGTGATCAGATATGTAGAAAACAGTCAAATGGATAAAAATATTAACCATTCTCCAACTGATAAATGATGAAAAAATATGAACAAGAAATTTTCAGAAGACAAAAGCAAATCTTTCTATAGTCATATGAAAAAATGCTATAAATTTTTTAAATTAAATTTTTAAATATTTTTCCATGTTTACATGATTCATTTTCTTTCCCTTCCCTCTTCCCTTCCCCCTCCCTAACCCAACAAGGAATTCCACTGTGTTGTATAAATGTTATCACTTGATACTTATTTCCATATTATTCATTTTTGCTATAGAGCAATTTTTTTTAAACCCTTGTACTTTCGGTGTATTGTCTCATAGGTGGAAGAGTGCTAAGGGTTGGCAATGGGGGTCAAGTGATCTGCCCAGGGTCACACAGCTGGGAAGTGGCTGAGGCCGGGTTTGAACCTAGGACCTCCTGTCTCTAGGCCTGACTCTCACTCCCCTGAACTACCCAGCTGCCCCTATAGAGCAATTTTTAAAGCCTAAACCTCAAATCACATACCCATATATACATGTGATAAGTAATGTCATATGTTTTGCTTTTGCATTTCTATTCCCATAGTTCTTTTTTTTGTTGATTTTGCTGATTTTTTAACATTTATTAATATTCATTTTTAACATGGTTACATGATTCATGCGCCTACTTTCCCCTTCACCCCCCGCACCCCTCTACCCATGCCAATGCACATTTCCACTGGTTTTAGCATGTGTCATTGATCAAGACCTATTTCCAAATTGTTGATAGTTGCATTGGTGTGGTAGTTTCGAGTCTACATCCCCAATCATGTCCACCCCAACCCATGCCTTCAAGCAGTTGTTTTTCTTCTGTGTTTCCTCTCCTGCAGTCCTTCCTCTGAATGTGGGTAGCATCTTTACCATAAATCCCTCAGAGCTGTCCTGTGTCATTGCATTGCTGCTGGTACAGAAGTTCATTACATTCTTTTTTACCACAGTATATCAGTCTCTGTATACAATGTTCTTCTGGCTTTGCTCCTTTCACTCTGCATCAGTTCCTGGAGGTCTTTCCAGTTCACCTGGAACTTCTCCAGTTTATTATTCCTTTGAGTGCAATAGTATTCCATCACCAGCATATACCACAATTTGTTCAGCCATTCCCCAATTGAAGGACATATCCTCATTTTCCAGTTCTTTGCCACCACAAAAAGCACAGCTATAAATATTTTCGTACAAGTTTGTTTATTTATGATCTCTTTGGGGTACAAACCCAACAATGGTATGGCTGGATCAAAGGGCAGGCATTTTTTTTATAGCCCTTTGAGCATAGTTCCAAATTGCCAGCCAGAATGGTTAGATCAGCTCACAACTCCACCAGCAATACATTAATGTCCCAATTTTGCCACATCCCCTCCAGCATTCATTACTCTCCCCTTCTCTCATTTTAGCCAATCTACTAGGTGTGAGGTGATACCTCAGAGTTGTTTTCATTTGCATTTCTCTAATTATTAGAGATTTAGAAGCACACTTTCTCATGTGCCTATTCATACTTTTGATTTCTTTACCTGAAAATTGCCTATTCATATCTCTTGCCCATTTATCAATTGGGGAATGCCTTGATTTTTTTTATACAATTGATTTAACTCCTTGTATATTTGGGTAATTAGACCCCTGTCAGAGTTTTTTGTTATAAAGATTTTTTCCAATTTGTTGTTTTCCTTCTGATTTTGACTACATTATTTTTGTTTGTACAAAAGCTTTTTTGGTTTAATATAATCAAAACCATTTAATTTACATTTTGTAATTTTCTCTAACTCTTGCTTGGTTTTAAAATCTTTCCTTTCCCAGAGATCTGACAAGTATACTATTCTGTGTTCACTTAACTTATTTATAGTTTCCCTCTTTATATTCAACTCATTCACCCATTCTGAATTTATATTGGTGTAGGGTGTGAGGTGTTGATCTAAACCTAATCTCTCCCATATTGTTTTCCAAATTTCCCAGCAGTTTTTGTCAAATAGTAGATTCATGTCCCAAAAGTTGGGCTCTTTGGGTTTATCATACACTGTCTTGCTGATGACATTTACCCTAAGTCTATTCCACTGATCCTCCCTTCTGTCTCTTAGCCAGTACCATATTGTTTTGATGACTGCTGCTTTATAGTATAATTTAATATCTGGTACTGCTAGGCCCCCTTCCTTCACATTTTGTTTTTCATTATTTCCCTTGATATTCTTGATCTTTTGTTATTCCAAATGAAATTTGTTATAGTTTTTTCTAATTCAGTAAAGAAGTTTTTTGGTAGCTTGATAGGTATGGCACTAAATAGGTAAATTAATTTGGGTAGAATTGTCATTTTTATTATGTTAGCTCATCCTACCCATGAACAGTTAATGGCTTTCCAATTGTTGAGATCCAGTTTTATTTGTTTGGAAAATGTTTAGTAGTTGTTTTTGTATAATTGCTGTGTTTGTTCTGGTAGATAGATTCCCAAGTATTTTATATTGTCTAGGGTAATTTTAAATGGTGTTTCTCTTTCTACCTCTTGCTGCTCTAATGTGTTGGAAATGTATAGAAATGCTGATGATTTATGTGCATTTATTTTGTATCCTGCAACTTTGCTAAAGTTGTTGATTATTTCTACCAGCTTCTTAGTTGATTCTCTAGGATTTTTTTTCTTTTTTTTTTAAACGCTTGTACTTTGGTGTATTGTCTCATAGGTGGAAGATTGGTAAGGGTGGGCAATGGGGGTCAAGTGACTTGCCCAGGGTCACACAGCTGGGAAGTGGCTGAGGCCGGGTTTGAACCTAGGACCTACTGTCTCTAGGCCTGACTCTCACTCCACTGAGCTACCCAGCTGCCTCCTCTAGGATTTTTTAAGTAGACCATTATATCATCTGCAAAGAGTGATAGCTTAGTCTCCTCATTGCCTATTTTGATACTTTCAATTTCTTTTTCTTCTCTAATTGCTACTGCTAGTGTTCCTAGTACTATGTTGAATAATAGAGATGATAATGGGCATCCTTGTTTTACTCCTGATCTTATTGGGAAGGCTTCTAATTTATCCCTATTGCATATGATGTTTGTTGATGGTTTTAGGTATATACTGTTTATTATTTTTAGGAAAGGTCCTTCTATTCCTATACTTTTCAGTGTTTTCAATAGGAATGGATGCTGTATTTTGTCAAAGGCTTTTTCAGCATCTATTGAAAGTATTGGCTACTGGTTCAACTCCTTCCTCTCCAAGGGACTCTTAAAAGACTTCTCCAGAACCTTTACTTAAAAGTATTGATTCTGCAACACTTAGCTTTCTTTAAAGTCCAACTCTCCCAGTCAAACATTATTACCAGAAAAAACAGAGCTTTGACAAGAGAGACTTGTACTGGCAAGGTAATGTCTCTACTTTTTAGTATGTTGTCCAGGTTTGCCTTAGCCTTCCTTTCAAGGAGCAAGTATCTTTTAATTTCATGACTGCAGTTGCTGTCTGCAGTGACCTTTAAGTACAAGAATATAAAATCTGACAGTGCTTTCATTTCTTTTCCCTCTATTTGCCTGAAAGTGATGGGACCAGTTGCCATTATCATAGGGTTGTTTTTGTTTTTTTTATATTAAGCTTCAAGTCAGTTTTTACACCCTCCCCTTTTGTCTTCATCAAGAGGCTTCTTAATTCCCCATCATTTTCTGCTATCAAAGTGGTATCATCTGCATATCTGATATTGTTTGTTGATGTCTCTCCCAGCAACTTTAATTCCAGCTTTGATTCATCTAGTCTGGCCTTTTGCATGATGTTCTCTGCATACAAGTCAAATAAATAAGGTAACAACTTACAGCCCTGTTGTCTGCAAACAGGTTCCTCAGGAAACAAGCAAGATAAGGACTTGTCACATTTTATTGTGATTCACAATGTAAAAGGTTTTAATGCAATCAATGGAGCAGAAACTCTTTTGCTTTTTCTGTAATCCAAAAAATGTTGACAATTTGGTCTCTAGTTCCTCTGCCTTTTTGAACACCAGTTTGCTCTTCTAGTAATTCTTGGTTCATATTTTGCAGAATCCTAGCTTGCAGAATCTTTTTTTTTATTCAGTCATGTCTGACTCATCATGAATTTATTTGGAATTTTTTTTAATTTAAACATTTATTAATAATCATTTTTAACATGGTTAAATGATTCATGCTCCTACTTTCCCCCTCACCCCCCGCATTTCCCCCACCCATGGCCAATGCACATTTCCACTGGTTTTGTCATGTGTCCTTGATCAAGACCTATTTACAAATTGTTGGTGGTTGCATTGGTGTGGTAGTTTCGAGTCCACATCCCCAATCATGTCCACCCCAACCCATGCGTTCAAGCAGTTGCTCTTCCTATATGTTTCCTCTCCTGCAGTTCTTCCTCTGAATGTAGGTAGCATTCTTTACCATACATCCCTCAGAGGTGTCCTGGGTCATTGCATTGCTGCTGGTACAGAAGCCCATTACATTCGATTTTACCATAGTATATCAGTCTCTGTGTACAATGTTCTTCTGGCTCTGCTCCTTTCGCTCTGCATCAGTTCCTGGAGGTCTCTCCAGTTCACCTGGAACTCCTCCAGTTTATTATTCCTTTTAGCACAATAGTATTCCACCACCCGCATATACCACAGTTTGTTCAGCCATTCCTCAATTGAAGGACATACCCTCCTTTTCGAGTTTGTTGCAACCACAAAAAGTGCAGCTATAAATATTTTCATACAAGTCTGTTTATCTATGATCTCTTTGGGGTACAAACCCAACAATGGTATGGATGGATCAAAAGGCAGGCATTCTTTTATAGCCCCTTGAGCAGGATTCCAAATTGCCAGCCAGAATGGCTGGATCAGTTGACAACTCCACCAGCAATGCATTAATGTCCCAATTTTGCCACATCCCTCCAACATTCATTAATCTCCCCTTCTCTCATTTTAGCCAATCTGCTAGGTGTGAGGTGATACCTCAGAGTTGTTTTGATTTGCATTTCTCTAATTATTAGGGATTTGGAACACTTTCTCATGTGCCTATTCATACTTTTGATTTCTTTACCTGAAAATTGCCTATTCATGTCTCTTGCCCATTT
>NC_058133.1:342879398-342914510 GCF_016433145.1 Gracilinanus agilis | reverse complement strand
CCTTGCATTCCTGGTATAAATCCCACCTGATCATGGTGGATGATCTTCTTAATTACTTGCTGGAGTCTCTTTGATAATATTCTATTAAAGATTTTTGCATCTATGTTCATTAGGGAGATTGGTCTATAGTTTTCTTTCTCTGTTTTTGGTCTGCCTGGCTTTGGAATCAGTACCATATTTGTGTCATAAAAGGAATTTTGTAGGACTCCTTCTTTGCTTATCATATCAAATAATTTATATAGTATTGGGATTAGTTGCTCTTTGAATGTCTGATAGAATTCACTTGTGAATCCATCAGGCCCTGGCGATTTTTTCTTAGGGAGTTCTTTGGTGGCTTGTTCAATTTCTATTTCTGATATGGGATTATTCAGGTATTCTATTTCTTCTGCTGTTAATCTAGGCAGTTTATATTTTTGTAAATATTCATCCATATCTCCTAAATTGTTATATTTATTGCCATATAATTGGGCAAAATAGTTTTTAATGATTGCCTTAATTTCCTCTTCATTAGAGGTGAGGTCTCCCTTTTCATCTTTGATACTGTCAATTTGGTTTTCTTCTTTCCTTTTTTTTATTCAATTGACTAGTACTTTGTCTATTTTATCTGTTTTTTCAAAGTACCAACTTCTAGTCTTATTTATTAATTCAATAGTTCTTTTACTTTTGATTTTATTAATTTCTCCCTTGATTTTTAGTATTTCTAATTTAGTTTCCATCTGGGGATTTTTAATTTGCTTGCTTTCTAATTTTTTCAGTTGCATGCCCAATTCGTTAATCTCTGCCCTCCTTAATTTGTTAATATATGCACTCAAGGATATAAATTTTCCCCTGAGTACTGCCTTGGCCACATCCCACAGAGTTTGGTAGGATGTCTCATCATTATCATTTTCTTCAATGAAATTATTGATTGTTTCTATGATTCCTTCTTTGACAAATTGGTTTTGGAGAATCATTTTATTTAAAATCCAATTAGTTTTTGATTTTCCTGTCCAGGTGCCCTTACTAATTATTATTTTTATTGCATTATGATCTGAGAAGGTTACATTTATTATTTCTGCTCGTTTGCATTTGTTTGCAATGGTTCTATGCCCCATAACATGGTCAATCTTTGTGAATGTGCCATGTGCAGCTGAAAAGAAGGTGTATTCCTTTTTGTCCCTATTTATTTTTCTCCACATATCCATTAAATCTAATTTTTCTAGGACTTCATTTACCTCTCTTACCTCTTTCTTATTTATTTTTTGGTTTGATTTATCTAGATCTGAAAGAGGAATATTTAGATCTCCCACTAGTATGGTTTTACTATCTATTTCCTTCTTGAGCTCTGCCAGTTTCTCCTTTATGAATACGGATGCTATGCCACTTGGTGCATATATAATTAGCAGTGTTTTTACCTCATTGTTTATACTGCCTTTAATCAGGATGTAATGATCTTCCCTGTCTTTTTTAATCATATCTATTTTTCTTTGGCTTTGTCAGAAATCATAATAGCCACTCCTGCCTTCTTTTTCTCATTTGATGCCCAAAAGATTTTGCTCAAGCCCTGAACCTTATACTTGTGTATGTCCACCCGTCTCATATGTGTTTCTTGTAGACAACATATGGTAGGATTTTGGTTTCTAATCCACTCTGCTATTTCCTTCCATTTTATGGGCAAGTTTATCCCATTCACATTCAGAGTTATAATCATCAGTTGTGCATTTGCAGACATTTTCATTTCCTCCCCTATTCCTTCCCCTTCTCCTTAAACTATTTCCTTTAAAACCAGTGGTTTGCTATTAAGACCCTATCCTTTATCCCCTCCCTTGATTAACTTCCCTTTCTACCCCCTCCCTTATTTTCCCCCTCTTTTTGTTTTTAAAGGCCTTATGAATTCCCTCCCCCTTCTCCCCTCCCTTTTTTTGACCTCCCCACTCCCCTGCTCCCCTGGGTTTATCCCTTCTAACTTTCTCAGAAGGGTTAGATAAGAGTTTTATTTCCCAATGGATAGTATAGCTACTCTTCCCTCTCCGGGTTGATTACACTGAGATTAAGGTTTGATTATTACCTCTTAATGCTCTCTTCCTCTCTTTCTTATAATAGTATTTGTCCCCTCTCCTTCCCATGCCCTCTTTGTGTGTAATAGAATATAATATTTTTCTTATTCACTCAAGTTTCTCTTGGTGTCCCCTACTATTCACTCCCTCTTTCCCATCCCCCATGTCATCTTAGATTATTTTGTGTTCCACCCTCACCCTGTGAATTATTCTTCTGATTACTATAATAGTGAATACTATAATATTGAATAGAGTTCACTACAGAGAATTATACATAACATTTCTCTACATAGGAATACAGATAATTAGATCTTACTGAGGCCCTTAAAAAGGCAAATTTAAAAATTATAAGTTTTCTTTCTTTCCCCTCGGTTTCTTATTTACCTTTTCATGTTTCTCTCTATTTTTGTGGTTGGATATCAAACTTTCCATTTAGCCCTGGTCTTTTCTGTGCAAATACTTGGAATTCTTCAATTTTGTTGAATGCCCATACTTTCCCCTGGAAATATATAGTCAATTTTGATGGGTAGTTGATCCGTGGTTGCAGGCCCAGCTCTCTTGCCTTTCTGAATATTGTATTCCAAGCCTTGCGGTCTTTTAGCATGGAGGCTGCCAGATCCTGTGTGATCCTGATTGGTGTTCCTTGATATTTGAATTGTCTCTTTCTGGCTTCTTGTAAGATTTTTTCTTTTGCTTGAAAGCTCTTGAATTTGGCAATTATATTTCTGGCTATTTTCTTATCTGGGTCTCATGTCGCAGGTGTTCTATGAATCCTTTCAATGTCTATATTGCCCTCTTGTTGTAGGACTTCAGGGCAATTTTGCTGAATAATTTCTTTTAGTATGGAGTCCAGGTTTCTATTAATTTCTGGTTTTTCTGGAAGACCAATTATTCTCAAATTGTCTCTTCTAGACCGGTTTTCTTGGTCTGTCACTCTCTCATTGAGATATTTCATATTTCCTTCTATTTTTCAGTCTTTTGACTTTGTTTTATTTGTTCTTGTTGTCTTGAGAGATCATTAGCTTCTAATTGCTCAATTCTAGCCTTTAGGGACTATAAGGATAAAAAATAATAAAGGCTGCTATAATACTATAAATTAGTATTTTAATTAAAGCCATGCTGATAGATAAAGTCATTAGACCACACGCTTGTAAGAATTCAAAATTGCTGCCCCAGTCATTATTACCTCTTCCTCAGTCTGCTGGCCAAGAGGCTACTCCCTCGTAACCCAGGAGATTTAAACTCCTCTCTGCGTGGAGACGTAGGCGTCCCCATGCCCAAAGAACCAGAAACAGAAACCCTTTGGACCACAGGAAATGTAGTTTGATAATTTCCCCGTGTCCAGAAAATACATATATATATATATATATACTTAAAGATGGCATCTCCCAAATTTCACTTTTACAATTCCCCGTGAGGTCCGACAAAAAAAAGGTTAGTCCTTTTTCTTAGCTAGACCTGTAAAAATAGACAACTTCTAAAATTTTCAGGAATTTGGGGATAAAAGAACTAGATGAACAAATGGTTAAAATTAGCCGCATTGACAAAAAAACCAATTTGGGGGCAGTCCCCTATTGGTATAACAGTATACAAGTAAAACAATATATACAATTCAATTTCAACTCCCCATAGTTCAATCAACTGCACCCCAAAGTTCAAAATTTGGTCTTCATGGTACAGTGAAGGCTTTTCAGACATCTTCATGGTGTCTTCACCAAAACAAGTTTGTCGTCTGGATTCTGGGGAGATGGTAGGATCCTTATCCTGAAATTATTCTCAAAAGAATTTAAACTTTACATTATAGATTACAAAACATACATTTTCTTCTAAGATTTATACAATTCCCCGTGAAATTACTCCTAAAAGAGTTAAATATACATATATTTTTACATTATCGAATTTTAAAAAACTTAACAGATATCCCCCTAAGGTAAATCTTAAACACACCTTTTTTTTCCTAAAAAAAAGGTACCTCAGGTCAGCTAAGGATGAGTGGCTGAGTCCTGGGGGTTGTATGAAATCAATTGGCAAAATACAAAGAATAAAATTCAAGAAAAAAGAAGAAAAAATTAACTTGTGAATGAAATGTAAAATGTGCAAAAAATCTGGGGAAAATAAACTTAGACCTTTGAATGAAGGTCTAATTAAAGTGAATTCAGCAGTGTGCAATTACCCATTCAGGGCCAGGACTTAAGGAAAATGTTTCTCTCTGATCTGACTTATCATCAGCTTTTTTAGGGAACTGAGCCAAATAAATAACCAATCTTAGGTGCTTTCTAGGAATCTAAGTTGAGGGGACCCATGTCCTCTAAAGTTTTAGAAAAGACTGGGACTCCAGGACTCAAACCCCAATTTCCAAGCCCTAAAGTATTGGCATAGAACTGCTGCAATTATGCAGATTTTAGTCAGTCAAGTCTCTGACCATGTGCTTTCTTTTTTAGCATGAAAACAGCTTTCATATTCCCTTATAGTAGAATCAGACAGAAAGGCATTTAATCACAGTCCTATAGGCTCAGGTATTTGCTGAAGAATCAGAAAAAGGATAAATAATGATTATATATGTACTTCCAGTACAAGATGAGAAAAAGGAAAAATCAATTGCTCTCATTAAAAAAATTTTAAAAAATAAAAAAAATAATATATATATATAGCTTAGAACTAGAAGAGTTATGTTACCCAAAAATGAGGTTTTCATTCTGTGAGTGTAAATGGATCTTACGAATAGCAGATTCACAGTGCACATTCAAATAGAGTACCATTATTTCCAATAGCACATTTTAAAACAATGATTTTTAAAATCATTTACTTGTTACAACTTTTGATCTTGGCTAAGAGTTTCTCAACAAACCCTGTTATTGCTTCCATAGAAAAATCTGATATTTAAAAAAAGAAACCTTCTGATATAATTATCCTCACATAAGAATATATAGGAGCTACTTGGCTTCCTATTTTAAAAATTCCTGGGTAGGAAATGCTTCTACCCATTTAAGGCAATAATTTTTCTTATAATAAAATATATAAAAGCTTTATCCTTTAAGACAACAATTCTTAAGGATTTAAAGTAAAAGTTAAAAAATACCTCTTGTAAAATTACAAGGTAATATTCAAAGCATGGAAAATTTCAAGGTTCTTTGCAATTACCAAGACAGAGTAAAATTTAAAAGACATGTGTTCTATAAATCTAGTAGTATCAGATCAACAAGCTGGTCAAAACCTCTTACCAGTTCTAATAGATTTCTCTCATTATTTGTGAGTTATAATAAAATCATAAGAGAATTAATCTAGCAGCCACAAACTACATTAACTTAAAATGATTCAGTGTAACAGGAAAATCAACGAAATAAGCAAGATTAATTTACAAAACTAATTAGCAAAATATTGTAATATACAGTCTCTTAAAAAAAACAGAAATAAAGTTCATTCAGTTCCAAGGTTTTAAAAGTTCACCCCTGGTTCAATTTAAGGTTCTTTTGATTGAGTTCTGCTGAGTTTAAGGTTTTTTTGTTTTGTTTTGTTTTGTTTTTAATCAGTCTTTGCTCTCAGGTCAAAGTTCTGAGCAGGTATGGGGTGAATATTTCTTCCCCTAAGTTCAGTTCTTAATCACAAGAAAGTCTGAATAGGCTGTGGGGCCCCATTAAAGGACTGGAACGCTGGCAGGCTTGTAGTCAGGAGATCAGCGGCAGGAATGGAGGTCAACGACAGAGACACACTGGCTAGGCTCTCTGGCGTTTTAGTATCCGCAAGGGTCACCAGGCCCGGGGCATTGAGCAAAATAATTTGCAGGCCTGCAGCCATTAAAGCCATTGTCTCTTTTCCCCGCGAAATAGCCTCTAGGGTGGGGAAAATCAGGAGAGGACTGGGCGAGGAAAAAAATCGCTTCTGAGACTCTGGGTCCCAGAGCCACATGGCTTCTTCCTCTTAGACTATCCAGAAAATTGAAAGTTCGAATTACTCCTGGCTGGCTCGCCAAATTATAAATATGAAAAATAATAAAGGCTGCTATAATACTATAAATTAGTATTTTAATTAAAGCCATGCTGATAGATAAAGTCATTAGACCACACGCTTGTAAGAATTCAAAATTGCTGCCCCAGTCATTATTACCTCTTCCTCAGTCTGTTGGCCAAGAGGCCACTCCCTCCTAACCCAGGAGATTTAAACTCCTCTCTGCGTGGAGACGTAGGCGTCCCCACGCCCAAAGAACCGGAAACGGAAACCCGTTGGACCACGGGAAATGTAGTTTGATAATTTCCCCGTGTCCAGAAAATATATACATATATACTTAAAGATGGCATCTCCCAAATTTCACTTTTACAGGACTGGTTTTCGACTCTAAACTTTTCGTTTTCAGTTATGATCTTTTGGTTTTCTTTTTCAATGTGGTTCACTTTGCTTATCAGTTCATTTGATTTCTGAGCCTCACTTTCCAATTGCAAGATTCTACCTTTTAAACTGTTATTTTCTTGCCAGATCTCTTCCATCTTCCTCAGAATCTCAGTTTTGAACTCTTCCATAGCTTGTGAGGAGTTTTCCTTATTTGAGGAGGGTCCGGATGCTTGTTTGTTGTCCTCCTCTGTTTGCTCGGTTGTCTGGATTTTCTCTGTGTAAAAGTTGTCGAGTGTTAAAGACTTCTTTTTCTTGTTGTTATTCTTTCTCTTCTGAACTTCCTGAGTCTGGGTAGCCATCATTAGCCCAGCAGCTTCTCAGCTTTATCCTCGCTCTCAGGGTCTGTCCGTGGTCTTTTGGCTCCTGAGGTCTGAGTTCTGGTTTTTTCCAAGGTCAGGCCCCCTGGTGGACCCTCTTGCTTGATCCTCTGCCAGAGGTTCCTTTACAAGTCTCAGGGCACTGCTTCCACAGTCGTATACCCGTCTATGCTGGTTCCCCACTCAGGGTTTCAGAGCTTTAGCTCCTGGCTGTTTCTGCCTCCTCCCATGCCTCCGGCGCTCCCGCGCTCAGATTTTGTGTGCGTTCTTTGGCTTTTTGGGGTCCCAAATCTTGCTGCTCTCAGGAACAGGCCCTGGAGCTGCCAATGACTCGATGGGTGCCCCAAACTTGCTCTATTTCTTTTTAACTGGCTTCGGCGCTATAGGTGGTGTGTGTGGAGGGGGTGGGGGTGAGGTGGTTGCTCAGCCCGCGATTTAGTGAGAGCTGTTTCACCCCTTTATAGCATGGAAATGTCCCGATTCCACGTACCTTCCACGCTGCACCCTGTTGTGGGGTTCCTCCATTCCTCTGGACTTGTTTTTATGTCCCCTTGAGGAGTCTTGTGTGTTTCGGTCAGGAGAGGTTAAGAGCTGCTTTTTACTCTGCCGCCATCTTAACCCAGAACCTAGCTTGCAGAATCTTAAGCATAACCTAGCTGACATGTGAAATGAACACAGTTATTTACTAATTAGAACATTCTTTAGCATTGCCCTTTTTTAGGTTTGATATATAAAGTGATCTTTTCCAATCCAGTAGCTGCTGTTGAGTTTTCCAAATTTGATGGCATATTGAGTATAGCATTTTGACTACAGACCTTCTACTCTATCCACTCCACTACCTCCTTGGCCTTGCATTCATTACAAAGTGTATTTTTAAAAGTGTTCATTCTGTGTTCTGCAATAGGCAGCTTCCTTTCTTTCCTGAACTTAGTTGTCTACAGCTATTTTCTTCTGTCTGAACTTACAATCAAGCCATCAATAGATTATTAGTTATATTTTTATCTTATTACAATCTTTTACATTAAATACTATTATTACTTTGATTACTTACAAATTAAGACATTGCTATGCTGAAAAAAAATCTCAACTCACAAAATGTTGTGGTTCTAAGAATTAGTCTTAGAGTCAGGTACATCCCTGGGGCCAGCTGTTTAGTGTGGGCCAGTATTCCTATTAGGGGCCTATCTTTCTTAGAATAATCATACATACATATATATATATATATATATACATATATATATATTATATCTTTTTACTTAAATGTCACTCATAAGGCATTGACTACCATTCCCCATTCATCTGCTTCTACCTAAAGGCTCTTAGCTAAATATGACCAGTAGCTTCTTCTGCAGTAAAAACTGTGTAGCAAGTTTTTGAAATGAGACATGAATTATCTCATTTCCAAAGCTCTATTTTCTCAGTTAATTTGTGTCTGCTTGAAAGATTTTGTTGGAGTTTCCACAATAGGAGGAAGAACAATACCTGGTAAATGGCATTTTGGCACGTGACTAAGAGTTAATCTTGGAGAACAATTCTTCTGTCCACTCAAATGTCTCTTGATTAAAATTCTATCTTGACATCTAATCTACTACCTTCAGAATCTTGGAATTGGAAAGTATAGCAGAGGTTATCTTGTCCAACCTTTTCCTGAACAGGAATACCATACTCTCTACAACCCTTTCCTAGTCCTGGACAGACAAGACAAATTGTCTTTACTGACTCCATTCTCTCAAGTGTACAATGAGAGAGGAATCACCTCCCCCTTTAGTCTCCAACTAACCACAAAAACTCAGTGAGAAAAGGGTGCACTTGAGAATTATTCATGATACCATGTTTTATATTGGCAAATCAAGCTTGAAAAAGTTCTGAAAATATAATTGCAGAGTATGGCCAGAATCTCATGGGCCAAACCGACCGCTTATAGGTCCCTAATACTGAAGCTCTTAGTATTGGCACATTTGTAATTAGAAAATTTGTAATTTTGTACCATAGAAAAATGAGTAGGGAACATATACTGCCTCTTGATATTTATTTAGAAAAATTAGATGGCATAGTGGAAAGAGTGTTAGATTTGGAGTTGTTTAGTTTGTATCTTGCCTCAGACACAATGAATATTTGACTTGAGCAATTCACTTAATATCTCTCTTGTCTCCAGTTTCTTCATCAATAAAAAAAGGAAAAATAATAATACCTATATTGCAGGCTGGTTGGAAGAATCAAAATGAGATAATCCATGTACTGTGCATGCTTTAAAGTGATATATGAATACTAGCTATTGCTATTGTCATGTTCATTAATGTGCCTAGGGGCAAGTAATTTAATTTCCCAGAGTTTTAAGTCTCATGAAATAGGGATAATAATAATAATAACTAGAATTTAGATAGCAATTTAAGGTTTACAAAGCTTTTTACGACACCTGCCCCCAATGCCTGAAATGCTCTCCTTCCTCATCTCTATCATTTAGCTTCCCTGATTTCCTTCAAGACTAAACTCAAATTCTAACATTTACAAAAGGCTTTTCCTGGTGTCCCTCCCCCCAACCCCAATTCCTAGTGCTTTCCCTCTAAGATACCTTCCTGTTTTCACTATTTATATTTTGTATGGACATGCTTATTTAACTGTTTAACTGTTTTTTTCTCCATTAAAATGAGAGTTATTGGAAGACAGAGACCATGTTATTGCTTTTCTTTGTATTTTTAGTACTTAGCACAATACTTGGCACATAGTAAGAGTTTAATAAATGCCAGTTGAGAACTCACAACAACCCTAAGATTCTCATTTCATATTAAGGAAAACAGAAGTTGAGATATGCTAAATGACTCATTCAGAATTGCACTACTAAGTATCTGAGGCATGGTTTGAACCCTGGGCAGTGGTGAATTCTGAAAGGCAGCTAGGGGGATGGAATAACCGATAGAGCTCTGAATCTGGAGTCAGTAAGTTCTGAATTCATTTCTGCTCTCAGATACTGGCCAGCTGTGTGACCCTGGGCCAGTCAATGAGATATTTTAGTTGTTGTTTAGTCATTTTTCAATCAGGTCTGACTCCTTATGATCCTGTTTGGAATTTTCTTGGCAAAGATATTAGGGTGGTTTTCTTCTCTAGTTTGTTTTTCAAATGAGGAACTAAAGTAAACAGGATTAAATGATTTGCCAAGGATCACACAGCTAATGTTTCTAAGACTAGATTTAAGTTCAGGAAAATGAGCCTTCCTGACTCCAGGCCAGTCACTCTATCCAGTGGGTCATCTAGCTGTGACACTTAGTTACTTGCTACTATTACTTGTAGTATTTACCTCCCAGAGTTGTTGCCAGGATCACATGAGATGAAGTACAGAAAATGTTATACAAGTCTTAAAAAAAACAACTATGTGGTTTCACAGTCCTAGTTCCTCTCTATACCAAGCCGCCTCAACTCCATATCATTCTGACATCATATTCCAAATCACATCCTCCCCTTCCAGCTTTCTTGAAGACTTACTTGTATTTGTGTATCCAATGCTTGGAATATCATTGGTATTTAATAGATTCTGTATCTATTTTTGTATCTATATCATCTGTCTTGCAATCCCATGCTACTTTTTGCGATAATAATAGCTAGTATTTTATAGTGCTTTAAGTGTTACAAAGAACTTTATAAATATTAGCTCATTTTTATCCTCACTACAACCTTGGGAGGTGGGTGCAGTTATTCTCCCCATTTTGTAAATAAGAAAATAGGTAGGCAAAGGTAAAATGATTTGCCTAGTGTTACATAGCAAGCAAATATCTGAGAGCAAATTCGAATTCAGTATTTACTCATTCCAAATGCAATGCTCCAGCTGCCATTCTCTCCACCTTGCTGCCAATTAAAGTCCATTGCTACCCATGATTCTTCCATTATGAATAACTTTAGATGTTAAGGCCCAGTTGAAAGGGTGATTGTGTAGAAAGACAAAATATGAACACTTCTGAAAAGATCAGAGCAGTGGAGTGAATGCCATTAGATGTACAGTTAGGAATAAAATATTCCCTATGAACATATATAAAATATAAGGGTCAGTCATAAAGTGAGAACTCCTAATTTTTATCTTCTTGGTTGGTTGGTTGGCGGCTATCAACCATCTGTGGCCCAGAGCAAAAATCTTAGTGAAGTAACTGAATTTCCCACCTCTATGCCTGAAGTTATATTGAAATTTGACAGATGGAAGCACAACAGCAGTTATGCAGGCTAGCTAGTAAATATGATCCATTCGAGGTTCCTCATTACAGAAAGCCCATGACCTATTTGTATTCGCAAATGACAGAAGGAAGTATGAGGTGAATTTCCTGTTATTAATTGTTTTATTAGAGACCAGGAACTGAATTAAAGATACTGAGAAAGTCATTGAAAGGCTATGCTAACCTTGCAGAAGAATAGACTATATATATATGACAGAATTAAAAGGAAAAAAAAAAACCTCAGCCCACCACCATCATTCTTAATGATTGAAACTCTCTGTGTTTGGAGGCAAATAGATGGCTCAGTAGGTTGAGAGTCAGGCCTAGAGAGGAGGTCCTGGATTTAAATATGGCCTCAGATACTTCCTAATTGTATGACCCTGGATACTTAATACCCATTGTCTGGCCCTTACCACTCTTCTGCCTTGGAACCAATACATAATATTGATTCTAAGACAGAAAGCAAGAGTTTATTAAAAATAATTAAAAAATGAAACTCTGTGTTCTATCCCAATCCAAAGAACTAGTATTTTGCTGCTTAGCAGAGTGTATATAGCACTATGCTGCCCAGCAGGGTAGCAGGTAGAGAAAAAATAGTCAGAGTCCCTTGATCATTAGCTAATGCCAGCTCACCAGAGTTTAGACCAAGAAGGAGGTTAAGTATCATTGAGTAGGTATCTAGTAGAAGCATCATTAGAACGGAAAGGATCAGAAATAAGTGACCCAGAAAGAAGGGTACTGTCTGAGGTTCTAAGAGTTTTATTTAAATTTAGCGACAACAGGAGGCCACTGAAGCTTTCTGGGCAGCAAGGTGATATGGTCAGGTAGGATGTGATCAGAGAGATAAAGTCCAAGATTTTGGAAATGAAGAAGTTTCAGGTAATAGTGGAGTTCAAGATGTGAATGAATATCTCTTCATCTTTACATTTCTCTCCCTCTCTCATCTATTTTTCTAACCATCTGTCTGTATAATTTATAACTATATATCTATCTTCTCTATTTTTGTATCTATCTAGCTATAATCACCTATCTATAAGCATGAATCTTTCTCTCTCTCTCTCTCTCTCTCTCTCTCTCTCTCTCTCTCTCTCTCTCATACTGCAAATGAACACTGAGTAGATCCTTGATACAAGAATAGTCTGGAAAGTTCTTTTAATGACCACAAGCTTCTCTCTAAAACAAAAGCCCCATTGTTTTATTGCTGATTTTTTGGTGATATTGTATAGCTGTGAGTCATGGAACACTCCAGTCTTGAACACAATAGAATTGTAGAAGATCATCTAAAGGACAATGAGAAGTACATAGCAAAGACAAGCAGGTTGGCATACACTAGACAAAAGGAAAACACAAAGGAAAAATGATGCCAAATAACTCATCAAAAAAGGAAATGATGCAAAAAGATGGGGAAGAGTGGGTAACCTGCATGTTTAGCTGGTATGCTCACAGCATCAAGAAGGCTTGCAGAAGGCCCTCAGGACAGTAGGTATACACTTTAGATAAAGTTATGGGTCAACATGGAGAAGAATTTCACAGAATGGAATGCATGGATGGGTTCCCACATGCACTTGTTAGATTTGCCCTAATCTAATTATCTTTTTGTCAACCACTTCAAAACAGTTACTTTGTGTTAACATCATGTATTATTGTATATCATATGATATAATATATCACATAGAATTTAAAGCCAGAAGAGATAACTCTTAGATATATAATCTTAGAAAAATTTATTAAAGAAAAAAAGAAATTTCAAAAACAATATATTTATTTTTAAAAGATTTAAAAAATTTTAAATTAACAAATTGTTTTAGGGCATGAGCTGTTTTCCAACAAACATCTAGAAAAGGCTCCTTCAAAGTATATTATCTGAGAAATTTATCACAGTGAAGAGAATGTTGGCTCTGGAATCAGAGGATTTGGGTTCAAATACTGCCTCTGATGCTTACTACATTTTTGTTTTGTTTTAACCTCAGGCATCACTTGCCCTCTTTGGGTTTCAGTTTCCTCATCTTTAAAAAGAAGATATGGGACTAGACGGCTCCTAAGGTCTTCTAGCTTTAGATCTATGATACTCTAATCTATGATCCTATATGCTGAAACATTTTGTTGATTGTTTACTGGCAGAAGAGGTATGTCACATTTAGGGTTTTCTTGGCAAAAATACAGGAGTAGTTTCCCATTTCCCACTCCAGGTAAGCAACTAAAGACAAAGAGAGTTAAGTAACTTGCCCAGGGTCACACATCTAGTAAGTGCTTAAAGCCAGATTTGAACCCAGGAAGATAACTGCCTTGAGCTTGAGCTGCCCCAATGATTACAATAACTTCCTCATTTGTTCCTTGCCTTAAGCCCCTACTCCTTCTACTCAACACAGCTGCCAATGATTTCCTGGAAACAAAGGTTTGATCATGTCACACATCTCTTTCAGCAAATTTTAGTGGCTCCCTATTGCCTCTAGGATCAAATATAAATTCCTATGTCCCACACATAGTGAATGTATGTCGACTTATACACAGTGAAATATGTATCTAAATTATACTTGGTGGCATAGGGGATTTTAGATGGTCAGGGAATGATTGTTAGGATCAGTAATCAGAAAGTATCTCAGAGTTTGGGAAGGCTAACAGGATAAATCTTACAGGATACCCAAATGATTTCCTTATTCCCTTATAACAACAGTGTGTAAGAATACTTCCACCTTCTTATATAATATTCCCTGCCTCATACTCTACATTTCAAACCCTAAATGTGACCACAGTCAGGAAATAACAGAAATAACTCATACAACATTGTAATTATCCAAATAAGAAGTGATGAGGGACTGAACAAAGGTGATGTCTGTTTTGAAAAGGAACTTAATTCAAAGATTTTGCAAAAACAGAAATGAAATTTGGCAAATTATTGGATGGGTCAGGTGAGTGAGAGTTGGGAGTGGAGAATGACATTAAGATTATGAACTGGAGTAGCTAAAAAGGAGCTGTCTTCTTGCCCAAAGTCACATAGGTAGCAAATGTTAGAGGTAGGATTTGAACCAAGGTTTCAGACTCTAATACCAGTGTTCTTTCCACTGCACCATATGGTGCTCCTGTGTCCACTTCAGAAAGGCCACATCCCCATACCTGTATGTTATATAGCTATAATGAGCCAAGAAAGGGGATTTTTAGGGAGTAAATTAATATATCTTCTGATTAATTACATGCTTATTGTATGGTTTAACAAGTCTTGGAATACATATAGCTTGTAGCATGCTAGAACATGACAGGGGAATCATATAATCATACTGCCTGAATGGTATGACTCCATTCTTGTACTGTATCTTATTTGTATCAGGTCTCGAACACTGTCTTTCATTTGTCAGGATCCTATATTTTTATTAGGTTATAGGTCCCTGACAAATTCACCTTGGGAAACCGGATAGTGCAACAAAACTGGTTCAGGAAATCAGAGATAAGCGGCAGGGGGTATTTGTCATGAAGAGAAATGGTATTTACTTATTGTGAGCAGGGAAAAAGAAGGTTGACTCAACCAGAGGAAAGAGGTATGACAGGTCAGAGCTGTAAAACAATCATGAGAAGAAGATAAAAGAAGTTGGGTGAAGCAGAGTCTGAGCAATGTGAAGGATGTATTTTTTTTTAACACTGGAAGAGGTAGAGGTAAACCAGTTCTTCAGTACCTGAAGACCATCTGTAGCTTCTAATTGTGACTTTTAAAAGAATTTTAAGGGAGCAGCTAGGTGGTGCATTGGATTGAAAGCCAGACCCACAGATGGGAAGTCCTGGGTTCAAATCTGGCCTCAGATACTACCTAGCTGTGTGACCCTGGGCAAGTAACTTAACCCCCCCCCCATTGCCTAGCCCTTACCACTCTTCTGCCTTGGAACGGATACACAGTATTGATTCCAAGATAGAAGGGAAGGGTTTAAAAAAAAGAATTTTAATAGGGATATAAATTTAGTTAATATAATATTTATATAATAATATATAAGATATAAGTTAATATGATTAACTTATATTTATATAATAATGTTTATATAATATAATAATGTTCATATAATATAATTACATGTTACATATAAAATATATAATATAATATAATTAACTTATATTTAACTTATAATTAAAATATATTAACATATATTACATTATTAAGTTAATGTAATAGTATATAAATTATAGTTCACAGAATACTTTGCATATGTTATCTCATGTTTCATCACAATGACCCTGAAAGGCAGGTTTTATTGTTATAACTCCCCTTTTAATGACAAGAAAATTGAAACTGAAAAAATTTAAATGATTTGCCCAGAGTCATATAGCTAGTAAGTATCAGGGGCAGGATTTGAATTCAGGTTTTCCTAACCCTAAAACCAGTAGTATATCCATTAATGCCAAACTGTCCCTGTTCATAATTCTATATGTGACTAGACACATATACACTTTCCTGGCTCTAGAAGGTCATAAAACCAGATAGAAATAGCTCTAAAAACTGTCATATTTACTTTTGTTTCCCCCACCCCTTTTTTCTCACCTCCAAGTCCCCAATGCCCTCTTCATTAGGCTCTAAATCATAAATTAATGTATGACCTTTTCTCCAGATAACTTAAAACTTTTCTTTTTCTTTCTAATACTTGTGATTTGATTGGTGTGGGAAATTACTGGTGATTCAGTAAATAAGTATTTATCAGTCACCTACTATGTGTTAAGAACTGTAATAAATGATGAGAGTAAGGAAAAAATGGGTAAAAGACAGTCCCTGTCCTCAAGAAGATCACAATCCAATGGTATGGGAACTCCTTCTACTAACATAGATTGACAATTTAGTGTTACCTTATATTTCTATACTCATCTGGAGAAACTGAAATTTTAACTGATTACCCAATGTCACACAAATAATATGTGTAGAGGCAGGACTTGAACCAAGGTCTTCCTATTTCCAAGGCTCATCCTTTATCTATGGGGCCAAACTACTTGAACCTAGTTAAAACAACTGCCTGTATTTACATAGTACAATTTTAAAGATGAGAAATGTGAGCTTCAAGGAGGTGACATATCTTGGCCAAAATTATATATCTAACAAATAATGGTCAGAGTCCTAGAAGACAGATGATCTGCTTCCTAGCCCAATACACTTCCTTCTACACAATGCTATCTTTAAAAATAATATGAATTTGGGGAATTGTAGACACAGACTGGTGGAAATGATAGTTTTGGTGAAGGGGGATATTTCCTGCAATATCTAAGTCATACAATGTTCTTGCCCCCATCATAAGGTGGGCAACCATTTTGCCACTTGTTTCAGAGGCAGAGCAATAACTAGGGTGGTACCATCTGGGCTTTGAATCAAGGTTACCATATGACATGGTAGAAAGTTTACAGGGTGCTACTATCACCATTTGAGAGTTGTTCTTCTTCTTAGGATATTCTTGCTTTCTTGCTCCTGCCCCTATTCCATGGTACTCCTGCCACCATTATCCTACCTTCTGGGATTAAAGCATACTTAGCCCAATCATTTTTCTTGTTGTTTTCCCCCCAATCACTTTCAATGAAGCAGGCTTTCCTCATGGTATACTAAAATATCTACGCCTGAGGTGACCCTCCCATACCTCAATAGTATAGAAATTTTGTGGTTGCCTCATTAGGTTTCTTCCCTTACTATAGTTACACTATCTGCCACCATTCCCTACCTCCAGCAACACATACACTTTGTAGTATTATGGGGTGTGTTCTTTTCCCTTAAACCTAGAAGATCTTCCTTCACCCCAGTATCAGAAAAACCTCAGAGAAGGCTTCTCCTACCCTTTCAACTTCCAAGTCATAGGCACAAAAATTGCTAGTCCTAGTGTTTTCAAATAGGAATGTTTCTTGAGATTTGAAATAAATTCACCTTGCATTGGTTCAGTCCTTTCCCCCTTTGACCAGGTAGTGTTCCCATTAAAGCCATGAAGGGAAAAAGGACCAAGCTATTTTCTCTACCACAGGTTTATCTGGTTAAGCATGTTGTAAGTATCCTCTTGGAAAATCTATTGAAAGTATTAAATTAAAACAAAACTTTAGCCAAATGGTTTATTCAGTTTTCTTGCATGTCTTATTAGAGAGGATGAGGGCAGGGAAGGTCATTGGAGGGAGGGGGAACAGAAGGAAAGTCCTAAAAATCTGAGGGGATCATTAGGAAACTTTAAACATTTCTGGAAGGAAGGAAAAGGGAGCCCAGGGATCAAATCAAGCCTTTGAGCTGTGTGCAGTACCCCTAGAGTCAATCAAAATCATGGACAAAAATCAATGGCAGGAGCTTGCCCTGAAACTATAAATGAGAAAAACTGAAAATATGAAATATTTCTTGATAAATGTCTGGGAGCACAGCAGTCTTCTGGGAGGTCAAATGTTTGAAGAAATGAAGGTGCCCGACACTCTTCTATAGCTGGATAAATTAGCATCAGGAAGAAGAGAATCCCATTCATCGACTTTCTCTTCAAACTTGAAATGATTCGTTATTTTTGCTAAAGCCCTTCAGCACTGTTTTAATTATTTTTTCCAGGCGATTGAGCATTTTAATGAATAATATTCTTTTTTTGAAGAGATAGTATGAAATTATATTCCTCTCCTTTCCCCACCCCAAAAGACTTTGGAAAAATCCAGTGCCTTTTGGGTGTGACTTAAAGCTTCTTTGGGTCATAGGTGGAGATTCTTTGTACTTTAACCCCTGGGATAAGAATGGTTTGACTATAACTCATTTAACTACAAGATCTTTGATCTATCAAGGTGAAAACAGAGAGGAATTGAGCTAGAAAAGGTAGAAAGTTTTAGATTAACTTCTGAAAAAAATAAAATAGATGGCTTTTTCAAGTCAATACATGTGTTTGAAAATAATTTTCACAAGGATTCTTGGGGTTCATGAGAAATTGAGGCGTGAGTTAAAGGATGAGAATAAGTATCACTCATTATAGTGAAAGTAGATTTCTTACTAAGGGCATAGCTATCCAGTCTTCTCTAATATTGTTATATATTTTTTGAAAACGGTTTTAAGCTATATAAAACCTCTTAAACTTTCAAGAAAACTGAACCGTGATTAAACTATATTTGACAGAAATTTTTTCTTATTGTTATGATAATGGTCAGAGGAAGCCGTGAATTTAATTTCTATTTAGGAAATATTTTTGAAGATCATTCACATCAAAATTTAGGAACAATTTTCATAGAAATAAACCGTAATTGCATTTTTTCCTTAATTACTTTTTAAAAATTCAGAAATACAGCTGGAGAGAATTTTCTGTAAATGATTGAAGACAACTGGTACTTGAACAAGAATCTCCTCCCAAAGCATCCTATTCTACCTTTGAAAATTTCTAATTGCCTGAAAGTTTTTCCTTAATACCAAGCCTAAATTTACTTCTTTGCAGGTTCCACTCATTGCTCCTGGTTTTGCCCTCTGTAACCAAGAAAAAGAACTCTGTTGGATCACTTTTCAATGAAACAAACTTTCAAATACTTGAAGACAACTATTATGCACCTTTCCATCTCCCAATGTATTCTCCAGATTAAATAACCTTTATTTTCTTCAATTTAATAGCATATGTTATGTTCTTGAATCCCCTTATCATCCTGGCCAGATTCTTTTGAACAATATTCAGCTAATCAGTATCCACCCTAAAATATGGCACCTAAAATTGAATTTTAGGAATTCCATTTCAGAGAACTTTAGATATGGTATAACCAGGGCAGAGTGGCAGGGTGGGGATAAAAGGTGGCACTATCCCTTACTCAATATAATTTAACATTCATTAGAACTTTACTATGGTAAGTGACTTTCCTATGCAATGGTGTTGCTAAAATGACTCCTGCTCTCAAGGACCTTACATTCTGACAAAAAAGCAAGTAAAGAGTGTAATTGTCATTTATGATAATTAAACATCCACATGAATAAACTAATTGACTTGTTTCATGTGGCAGTCATCACCCTGCCAACCCAGCCATCACCACCAGCTCATTGGGAAACATTCAATCTGAAAGACTTTAAAAGAAAGCTGCATATTTCAACAAAACATCTCTTTCTATGAAACACAGAGAATTCACTAAAATGAAAGCCAAAGTAGACTAATCAGTAATAAAAATAAACCCTCCTTGCATGCCACTTAAGGGAAAATGACATCACTATTCTCTTTAAAAATGTTTTCAATTTCATTTTTTTCCAGATTACATGTTGATATAATGTTAATAATCATTTTCTGACATTTTTTGATCCAGGTTCTCTACCTCCCTCCCAAACCCTAAACAACAGGTGATATAGGTTGTATATGTGTTATGTTACAACACAGATTTCAATGTTCATCATGTCATTAAAGAATACATGTATCACTTACACTAGGGAAAACTCTTGGAGGAAATAAAGTGAAGAATGGTATAATTCAGTCTACATATAGACTCTTATCAATTCCTTCTATGGGTGGGGGATAGCCTTTTGCTTCATGAGTCTCTTAGAGCTGTCCTGGATCCTTGCATAACTGATAAAAGTTGTCATTCACAGTT
Source organism: Gracilinanus agilis (assembly GCF_016433145.1). Classification (NCBI taxonomy): domain Eukaryota; kingdom Metazoa; phylum Chordata; class Mammalia; order Didelphimorphia; family Didelphidae; genus Gracilinanus; species Gracilinanus agilis. The sequence continues at coordinate 342,895,055 of NC_058133.1, read as the reverse complement.
GATCATCATATTTTATTGCTATTGCTGTATACAATATATTATCCTGTTTCTCATCACTTCACTTTGCTTCACTTCATATAAATATTTCCAGTGTTCTTTGTGATAATCTAGCTTGTCATTTCTTATGGTGTAATAGTATCCCATTATAATCATATACCACAATGTACTCAGCCACTCCCAACTGATTGATGGACATCCTTTCAGTTTCCAGTTCTTTGCCACCACAAAAATAGCTGTTATAAATATTTTTGTGCAAGTATCATCTTTCTCCCTATCTTTGATCTCTTTGGGATACAGAACTAGTAATTATATTACTGAGTTAAAGGGTAGGAACAGTTTTATGGTCCTTTGGGAATGGGTCCTAAATTGCTCTCCAGAATGGTTGTATCAGTTCACAGCTCCACCAACAGTGTATTAGTGTTCCAATTTTTACCAGATCCCAATTTGTCATTTTCCTTTTTTGTCATGTTAGTTAATCTGATAGGTGTGAGGTATAGTTCTAAGATGTTTTAATTTGCATTTCTCTAGCTAGTAGTTATCTGAAGCATTTTTATATGACTAAAGATAGTCATTACATATGACTAAAGACAGTTTTAATTTCTTCATCTGAGAATTTCCTGTTCATATCCTTTGACCATTTTGTTGAGAAATGCTTTGTATTTTTGTAAATTTGACTCAGTTCTCTCTATATCTGAGAAATAAGACCTTTGTAAGAGACATTGCTATAAAAATTTTCCCCATTTTGTGGTTTCCATTCTAATCTTTGTTGCATTGATTTTGTTTATTCAAAAACTTTTCAATCTAATAGTCAATTATCTATTCATAACATTCTCTATGTCTTGTTTGTGCATAAATTATTCCCTTATTATAGATCAGATGGTTAAACTATTCAATGATCCTCTAATTTTTTTATGGTATTACCATTCATTTCTTAATCATGTATCCAATTTGACTTTATCTTGGTAAATGGCATGAAATGTCAGTCTGTGCTTAATTTCTGTATATTGTTCTCGCTTACCCAGCAGTTTTTGTGGACTCATTGTTCACTCCCCTAAAAATGAAGACACATATCTTTATTATTTTAAGTAGATAAGATTTAAATAATATTTTCAGAACTATAAATTTCCATGCCTTGTGTTAGAAATTTGCCATTCTACTGATTGAAATGATTTCAGTGAAATGAAATCAATTTCTTAATGGTTCTCAGTCCTGAATACCATGTCTATCTCAATTTAGAGTAAAACCACATTAATATTTGTAGGGATGCAGATCCTTCTAATTATATCAATTATAAAGACACAAGATCTCTTCTACTCAATTGCAGGGTGGCAGGTTAACTGGAAGAATATTGAAATACTGAAGAAATAAGGGCTATCTATGCCAGTACGAGAGTAAATATATATGAATTTATTGGGTTGCTTAAGGGACTTTACTTATGAAACCAGTCTTCTTTTGCTACAGGAGGACAGAATAGTGGTGGCTCCTCACCTCCTCCAGGCCACATTATACATTATATGAAGACATAACAAAAAAGTTATAATGCCAGAGATGGCCCAAGGTCACAAACAAGTTTTCTTATGGAACATTTGGAGTTTCTTTTGCTGTTTATATTTACTTAAAGTGTAGAGTCATAGGTCACATTCACACTGGCTTCCACTGTGCAGTATTTTATCCTGTCATCTCATATTCTTGATATATTGAACTTGCAGTTCAATACAACCATTTTTTATCAGACAAACTTCCATCTAGTCATGCCTCACCACAGGTTTCTTTACAGTTGACATTTAGAAAGCAAATATAAGAGTTTCCATTTATTCTTATTCCATTTCTTTTTTTCTTATTCCATCCAATATTCTATGCTTGTTGAGTCTTAACTTTGTTTTATTCTTAGTCCTAGCTTTTGTCATCTGAAATTTGATTTTTGCACTATGAGTTTATCCAAGTTATTGGTGAAAAAAATTGAACAACATAGAGCTAATAACAGATCTTTTACAAAGATCTGCTTCCAAAATGGCATGAAACCATTAATTACTAGCTTGGGATGAGGTTTTTCCTTTCAATTAGTGCTTAGTTTTCTTTTTATTCCTCTTAAAAAAAAACACCCTCACTGTCTGTCTTAGAATTGATACTATGTATTTAGACTCTATAGAAGAAGAGCGGTAAGGGTTAGGCAACTGGGTTTAAGTGACTTACCCAGAGTCACATAGTTAGTAAGTATCTGAGGCCATATTTTAAGCCAGGTCCTTCTGACTCCAGGGTTGGTGCTCTTTCATTGTGCTCCCTAAATGCTCCTCCCAGTTTTCTTAGTGGTACTCTCATTTAGAATGCATCTCAGAGGGTTTTTTGTGAAAATAATATGAGAAACAAAATCTTTGCTAAAATCCAAACAAATTTAAATTAGAATATTCCCTTCATTTAGCAACCTGGACATTTTAAGGATACTCTGACATGACCTATTCTTGATTAATCTATTTTGGCTATTTCTATTACTTTTTACTTCTTTCATAATACATTCTAGAATTTTTACAGGAATTGATGCCAATCTCCCTGGTTTATAGCTTTCGTACTACATTAAAAATGAGAAATTTGCCCTTTTCTAATCTTTCAATAATTATTATTGGCATTATTATATCTGGTATTTATATAGAACTTCAAGGTTTCCCAAGTGTTTTACATGTTATCTTCTTTGATCTATACAGCAATTCATTATTTATTAGCTTTCAGAGATCAATGATAATCACAAAATAACTCATTTAGTAAACTGAGATGTATCTGGGACTAGTAACTTGAATTCATTATCCCTTTATTTTTTATATTAGTATGAAATACCTGTAAATTTTTTTGATTCTATGTATTACAGAGCCAAGATTATTCTACAAATGTTTTATTGTTATTAAGTTGATAATGTTCATTCATGCATGCACTCACTCATTTGTTCATCTGGTAAATGCCTTCAATGCACCATATTTTGTGCTAGATGCTACATTAGAAAAATTAGAAATGGTTTCTACTCTCAAAAAGATGAAAAAATTTGAATTGAGTTAAGATGGCAAATTTTGTTTAATTGAACTCAGCATTAGAAGAAGAAACATTAGATGTCGATCTCTACCTTCATTCTTTCTACAATATCTGTGACAAGAATTAATTCAGTTTCTTCAGGGACTGTTGTAAAAATTAATTTTGTTACCTCATGAGGCACTATATTCCATTTTTGGACAGCACTAATTGTTAAAAGTGGCTTTTTTGGGGAGCCAACTTGGTGGTTTAGAGAAAACAATCCAGTCAAACTGTCCCAATATTTTGTTCTAAATAACTTTAAAATAATGCCTCAGATTAAGTTAAGGAAAACAAAGCTAACCAAAGATCAGGATGAACCTTTTTCCAAACTAAGACAATATAGGTCCACAGAAGTTCTATGATATGAGTGAGGGGGGAAGCCCTAGAAGTGGACATTAGAGATCACTATGACAATGGCAGCAACAGCTTCAGAAACTCTCAGACAAAAGATGATAATGGAGTTAGACCCTAGGTTAGAAAGAGATGACAAGGAACCTTTTGTTGGCACTAGCTGCAGCTGGCACTGAATGGCAACTCTAGTGCTGAGACATAGTTCCTGATCACTGTTCCAGGGGAAAGAAGAATGCTTTGTTTTTTATCATGAGGGTATAGGGTACTTAGGCTTAGTTTGAAGGCAGAAAGTAACCTTAACCATTAAGGTTAGAGAAGAGAGTGTGACCTGGTTATAGTTTCAGGGCAAAAAGGAGTGATAGCACTTGTAGCTGCAGAGAAGCATGGGCCCTTCCTGAGAAGCACCACGGCACATACCTGGAAAGCAAGTCCCACACCTGTTCCTGGATCACATAACTTTGGAAGCACTGAAAACTTGTAGACTTCTAGAACTAGCTTTGAAAAAATCAGCAGGAAAAATCTTGAAGGTGGAATATTGCCTCCTCAACCCTAGAAGAACAGAGCCCAACTTTAATATAAGGTTCGGAGTCAAGAAACAGAGTAAGAAAAAATGAACAAACAACAACAAAAAAGATCTTCACCATTAAAAGCTACTTCATTAAAGGGGAAACCAAGACACAGTCAGAAGATGACAACAATGTAAAACACAGAACCAAAAGAAAAAATGCTAATTGAACACAAACCCACCAAGAATTCTTGGAAGAGTTAAAGAAAGCAATGAATGGTAGCTGAAAAATCAAGAACTGTTAAAAGAGAATTAACAGTTTGGTAAAAGAGGCACAAAAATACTGAAGAAAATAATATCTTAAAAATTGGCCCAGGTGTGGGGCGGCTCTGGGGCCGGGGATGTCAGTGGCAGTGGCTCCTCAGGCCACGGCCCTGACACCAGTGGGAGGAGCCGAGAAAGCACCTTGCGATGGGCTGACTATGAAGCCAGTTGGGAGGAGACTGCTTCATATTACAATTACCCAGAAGCATTGCTGGAAGATCAGAGAACTACACTGTCCAATGAAATGAGAATGGGCCTGTGATTCTAAATGGGGACTACTATTTTAGGAGGTGAACTTATGAAAACATATTTGAAAGTTCCAAGGGAAAGGAATGATTGACAACATCATGAAGAAAAAGGAAAGGGAAAAGAATTAAGAAAACAGCAGATGTGAGTGCCCCATTAAACAGTGGAAGTGGGTACAAGGAAATCACAGAGAAGTCTGTTCTGATGTCCCCAGAAGGAAGCCGACCCCCTCCGGGTTCTGGGAATACTACAAAGCAATATGAAACCTGTTCATGAGAGGAGTCAGGAATGCCTTCCACCAAAGAAACAAGACCTCCCTGTGACCAGCAAGGATATGGGGAGGACCACCAGCTGCTCAACCAACCACACACCCTCTAGTGATTCCTCTGATTGGCGTTGGGGGTGTAGTGGTGACTGGGCAGACACAGGCAGGAGTAAGACAGAGTGTTGGTAATGATGGAGTGGAGGCCATTACTGGTCTGACAGTGGACCAATATGGTATGCTGTACAAAGTGGCCATGCCACCAGCCACATTTTCCTCCACTGGTCTCCATCCTGTGGTGAACATGAGTCCCCTGCCCTCTGCCTTCACTGATTCAGCATCCAGGAATCAGTGATGATATCATCATCACTGATTCAGCATCCAGGAATCCACTACCCCCCCCCATCCATTATGCTCATCTTCCCCCAATTTCTCTGCAGCTTGGATCTCCTTACACTATGCCCTATGTTATGCCTCCCAATTTTCTCCCTAGTCCTCTGCTCTCACCTTCTGCCAACCTCACAACCTCTCATGATCCTCACTTTGTGCCATATGCCTCACTCTTGGCAGAAGGGGCTACTCCTCCCCACCAGACCACATCTCCAGTCCATTCTTTAAACAATGTCCCTCCTGCCACTTCTCCACCAAGTCAACTGCAGCATCACTCGGGCACTCAGCCAGTGGACCTCACCCCAGGCCAAGTGCCCATTTACTATCAGATGTCTCGGCTTCCCGCTGGGTATATGACACATGAAATCCCTTCAACAAAGGCAAGCCCAGATGCTACCCCTGTACTGCATGAGGTCCAGTCTGTTCCAGATGTAACTGCTTCCAATGGAGAGCAGAGACAAATGGAACGGTGCCTGGTAAGATGAGAAAGTGAAGCCATGAACCCCTCCAGCAACAAGGATAACAGCCAGGGACTAGGACCAGTGGTAGAATGTGTGATGGATGGACAGTTGTTTTCAGGTTCTCAGACCCCACAGATGGAGGTGGCACTGCCGGCACACTGAGGGACTCCAGATACTGGCCTAGAAGTCCAGAGAGTGGTGGGAACTTTAGTGACTCAGGACTATGTAGTGGTGGCAACTCAGAGGAAAGATGAGCCCAGCCCCCTTAATCTATCTCATCACGTTCCTGATCATCAGGGGGAAGTGAGAGGACTGGTTAGAAATCCAGTAGAAATGACAGAGAAAAGCCAGGCCCATGGGTTCTATACTTAGTCTTCCCAAGAGCTGGCAAAACATAGACCTTTGCCCAAAGCAATGGTGATACCAATGGCAATTTAGTGCCCAGTGGTACTGAGCAGGGCCTGCTGTCCATGGGATCAGAAATACTGGTGACTTCGACTGTAGATATGCAGGTTCGAGCCACTTTCCCAAATAAGGAGCCAACCCCTCCTCCCAGCACCTCCTCTCACTCGCCCTCTCACTTCATGAAAGGCGCCATCATCCAGTTGGCCACAGGAGAGCTGAAATGGGTCGAGGATCTAAAGACCCAAGACTTTATTCACAGTGCTGAGGTGAGCAGGGGCCTGAAGATTGACTCTAGCACAGTGGTTGACATTCAGGAGAGCCAGTGGCCTGGCTTTGTAATGCTGCATTTTGTGATCGGGGAGCAAGAGAACAAAGTAAGCATTGACGTGCCCCCTGAACACCGTTTCTTTGTGTACAGCCAGGGCTGGTCCTCCTGTAGCCCTGGGCAGACAGCACAGCTCTTCTCTTTTCCTTGCCACTGGCTACAGGTAGGAGATGTTTGTATCTCCATCAGTTTACAGAGCTTGAACAATACCTCGGTTTCTCAGGCTGGCTTCCCTTCCCCAGACCAGTTGGGTCCCTCCCAAGAGAGGCCTAAGAGGACAGTCTTGGGATCCAGAGAGCCATCTGATAGTGACAGGAAGAGCCAGCCTTCAAGAGAAGGGGCGACGGCCCAGAGCTCCCACACAATGGAGCCCTCCCAGCCTGAGCCTGGTGCTCAGTCTTGCTGGCCAGCACCGGGCTTCTAAAGATATAGTGTACGCTCTCTTCCGCCCCTCTTTCATTCTACAGGAGGTGAAACTCTCCAATGAAGGGCGTTCAAAGGCAGGAAAATGAACTCTTTCCCCCATACCAGGACAGGAGTTTTAGTCCAGAGTGAAGCCTCACTGTGAGCAGGTGGAGAATTTGCACAAACTGAGTAGTTAAACCACTCTCTTAGCCATGGGAATTTGGGGAGGGAGGATATCCTCATGCCGTAGGGTGTCTAATGTTCAGTAGCCCTTGGCATCCTTCTGGGATAGCTCCAGAAAATGCTTAGGTTGGGGAGTGAGGGTGGGGAGAAGGGGGTGGTGCCACCTTAGAGCTAGGAGGGAAGGACAAGGAGGGATAAGGAGCATCCCAAGCACTGGAACCTCCCCATGCTCCTCTCCCTTGCCCAGCTCTTGCATTTGAGTGGTCCAAGCATCAGGAGCAGGGGGCAGAGGGTGAGCCACAAAGTAAGAGCCAAAAACTATGATCCACACACAGCTTAGAGTAGCAGCAGTTAAACTGTCTGGAGTTTTTTCTTTTCTCTTTTGGGGGTGGGGGAAGGGGAGATCCTCCTCTTTGGAATAAGGGGCTCCCACCTCAGAGCCCTTCATTTGAGAGATGTGCACTTTAAAGGGTAATTTTGTTACAGATGGTCATCTTTGGGTTTGTGGGCAAGGAACACAGTCTCCTCTACAGGCTTGTTTTTAGACCTCAGCGCCTTCTTCCCATCCGTTTTTACTCTCTTGTCATAAAGCATATAGCGATTTTCAGGGCTAGAGAACTTTGAGCACTTCTAGAATAAAAAATGAAGGGACTTCTAAGAACCCAGACTGTGGCTGAGAGCTGGCAGCTGGAGGACTTTGGAGCAAAAAGCTGGTCTGGACATAGATGGAGCTTATGGGAATGCATGTGTCTCATCTGAGTCCAACCTGCTTAGATCATTTGTGACTAGCTTAAAGTCATCTGAATTCCTAAATCAATCATGGAGAATCTTTGAAAAATTAGCATACCATTACTTTCCATAGACACCTGCACTCTTTCCCCTTTCTCTGCCAATATGCCCAAGTGCCTGTACTTTCCCATCTTTCTCCTATCCTCACCCACAGAATTTTTCCATTTGGACTTCTTCCTAAGACTCTGTTGACCATACCAATCTTCTGTAAAACCTCTGCCCCTGCTAAGCCCACTGATTTTCCAAGGACTCTAGGTTACCCCCTTGGACTGTTATACTTTTCTCTCCATTTCCAGAATCTGCTGGGAATCCTTAGGCATCATGTTTGCTCTCTTTCTGCTGTTGCACAACCAAATTGGGATTAAGACAGATACTATATACCACAGACCAGTGCTGATGGCTTGAGGGCTGGAATTGCCAAGACTCATTAACATTATCCATTATGTCTCCACTGTCTCATCTGATCTTCAGGCTTCCTCTTACCATTCTTCACACTAATTATGAGGAAGGGCTTTAAGGTTGAGGGATGATCCACAAATTCTGATACCTAATGGTCCTCTGGCTTCTGAGTTGTGGCACTTTCCTTTCTCAGGGTAGTATTTCTTTTAATCCAGGTATTCTTGCTTGGCATCCTCCTATTTTTGAAGCCCCAAGGTGTTTTACCCACAACTTTTAGCTACAGCCAGGCCTATGGGATTCTGGAATTTTGAGAGGCAGACTCTTTCATGAACCACTGGAAGGTGGATGAGTTTATTCAAGGTAACTCAGGGCAGCATCACCTAATTCTGCTTTAGCTTCTCCCTGGTTATATAGATTCTGGCTCTGACCAGGAGGTAGCATGTGTTTTGTGAAAATGTTTGACTCAGGAGCAAGAGTCCATGAACCCCCAAGGGCTGACCTCAGCTTTTTCTCTCAGTGATATTAGGCAAGTTCTGGGACCCTTCTGTCTCACTTTCTCCCCAGATACCCAATGGGGATGAATATTACCTACCTCCTGGGGGATGTTCTAAAAATGACCAGCCAGAGAGTACACAGTAGAATAGACTGACTAAAACTTGGCTTGTTTGATGCTAGTCTTATATTCTGATTTTGCTTTTTAATTGTAGCTCTTATCACTTGAATTGCCAGCTCTAAAAAGAACCAAAAGCTAACTCTGTATGGTGAACACTGAATCTTGGAACTGCATTTGAGATCTCTCCCCATCTCTTTTCTATCTCCCATTCTTCCCAAGTGCTCCTTTTCCTATCTTGTTTCCTTAAGTTGGGGCCTGGAGGTGGTCTAACAAATTCTCTCTGATCACTAAACCTTGTGAGAAGACTTCCTCCCTCACCCCCCCCCCCATTTTCTGGTTATTCTGGGTAGATGGCTTCTGGGGAATAACATTTGCACAGGTCTCTCAGCAGTGGCTTTATTGGGAAACTGATTAGTACAATACCATGCAAACAGGAGGTGCTTAAGAAGTAATCACTGGTCATCAGGTGCAGCTCCCTCCATCAAGTGAGGCTGGAAACAAAGGCTGCCCCTCACCTTCTGACTAGAGGCTCCCAGAGCGGCTTATATATTCAACAGCTTCTTTTCCTTCCTTCAAGAGAAGGGGCCCTTTCTTGCGCACTCTCAGCTAGATATGCCCTCCCCTCCTCTGCCTTGCTCTCTCTACTCCTGAGTGAAGCAATGTTTTGTGACTACACCTCCCCCCCCCAGGTTAGCTATTTAGCACCCAGCACAGTGCCATGCACATACTGTGTGTTACTTGATTTTGATGGGCTGGTCAAATGTCTTGGAGAAGAATGGTGTCAGGAGCCTTTTGAGGTGCTTTATTCTGTCGACCTGAGTCTGAGCTGCTGGCCATCTTCTGTACTGGTTGCTGTGGTGGAGCTGTGCTTCCTCTGACTGAGCATTGGAGTAAGAGAACTTGGGTTGCAGGAATGAAAGGAATGGGAATTTTCAAAGGAAAGAGGTTACTCATGGGATTTAGAATGAGCAGAAGAAAGAATGAGGACCAGAGGCTCCAAGTTAATATGTAGAAGAAGAATCTCAGAGCTTGGTGATAGAAAGGGGTGGGGGTAAAGGGGTGAGGTTCCAAGTGCTGCTGTGATGGATGGCACTCTCTCCTTCACTGTGTAGAGAAGCTGTTATCAGTTTGTGAGGAGAGCACAACTGTCCCCAGCTTTGGATCCCCAGTGCTCCTCTCTGAGACCTGCCTAGCCTGTTCCAAAGCATAAGAGGCACCAAGTGGACTTAAACAGTGTTGTTGCCATGCTCCTGACGCCACTTGGTCATGGTGCCACAGAATGCTGCCCAAAGGGCCTGACTACTGCTAACTTACTGCTTTGCTGCTTTCTCCCCAGGCCTTTCTGTCCCTTGCCAAATATTTAAACTCAGGCTATAGAGGAAACAGTAGTGCACTCTATTTGCCTATGTCATGCCAAGGTCATTTTGACAGAGTGGTCTATTTTGTGTAAAACAGGAATGGTAGAGTAAATTCAGGATGAGCAAATTCAAAAGCAGTGGCTCAGGCACTTGTCATCAGATCCGTAACTCCAATCATCTCTTCCCTGTTTGCCTTTAGGAGAAACAAATTGGTTGTGTGTGCAGATATGTTCTGTTCTATTGACTTCTTAACTTTTCTGATTTTTTTAGTGACCTGATTTTGAAGGTAATAAAGGGGAGTCAGAAGTTAAGGCCTGCATCCCCCAAAGGCCTCTCTCCTACCAGACCCTTAGAGCCAGCCTAGTGGTGGGAGAAGGCTGAACCACTCAAGTCTTCAAAGGCATTTTGGTTACGTTTTTTACCAACATGAAGACTTTGAGGTTAGCAGAAACCCTTCAGGATGTTCAGAGTACAGGATGCTATGGCTTAACCTTGCTAGAAAGCAGGCATATTGAGAAGAGTTGGGAGATCATGTTGGAGTTGAAGGATGGAATAAGTTTTTATTCACTGACCCTGTGAGGCCACTGGAGAAAAGATTACAAAGTTAATTGAGCTTGGACAGCATTGAAGGATTTGAGTAAAAAATGGAAAAAATGGCAAGAGCGAGGGCCAAAGTTTTAGGGAGATTTCCTGGCCCCCCCACCCCAAGGGGAGTGCCAACTCACACTGAAGCTGCAATACTTTCCAGATGAGAAAAACTGTAGTTAACAAACACTACAACTGAGGGCTGAACCCTGCTCAGATTGGATGGCGATGAGAAGCCCACTGGGACTTGGTGGGGAAACTGGCACCCCTCTGATCCCTGGGGATTGGGCAGGCCTCTCTCCTTATGCAATAATCAAATGAGCATATGGGTCTGTTGCTGACAGCTGTTCCTGAGTCGCCTCAGAATCGGTCTGAGAGCACAGCCTGCAGGGAGCTGGGGCTCTCCCCACTTACGGTACCTGCAACAGGAGGGGATGAGGGTGCAGTTTGCCCTGCTGAGCTTCCCTAGCAGGAGCAGTTGTAATTAAATGCACTTTTCACACTAAGGTTTTTTTTGTTTTTTCTCCCCTTAAACCCAGATTTCTCCCTGGTAGATAGAAAACTCCAAGTCCATGGAATCCCGAAGCCGTGTCACCTGCAACCCCCAGCAGTGACACTGGCCTCATGTTGGGTCCCTTCCTGCAGCTTGTATGGCAGAGGCCCTTGTACCTTTATTCAGTGTCAAACCCACAAGCATTTGCATCTTTCCGGCTATTGTAGGGACTGAAATTTCTTCAGTGGGAGCTGACAGGGTGGTTCTGGAACTACCTGAAGGACAGGGAGTTTGCAGTGAGGTGGAGGCAGTGAGTCGTTAGGGAGTGGACCCTCGGCTTCCTTAACAAACACCCTGTATCGTGTTGCAGAGAATGTGTATTATGTTGGGGAGAGAATCACAACCCACCTGCAGTATTAACTCAAGCCTGGGCCCAGCTTCTTTCCCAGTCACACAGGGCTCTGTAGAGCCAAACCAGTGGACATCCCAGCTGCAAAAGGAGCACTTCTCCACTTATACAGCACCTTACGGGGGTAGGGATGAGGGGGAGGGGGACGGAGAGATGGGACAGAGAAGGGAAGAAAAGGATGTCATCTAGGACAGGGAGAAGGCCATACCTGGAGAGGACTGGGTGGATTTGTTTTAGGTAGGAGTTCCCTGTAGATAAATTACTGATTCCTCAACTATAATCTCCATTATGTAATGGCTGAATTAACATGTAACAGTTGCATTGTATCTAAAGCCTTAGAACTAGACAGGTGCCCCCCCCCAATACTGTTTCTTATCCTCTAATCCTACCTGATCTTTAACAATGCATTAATAATTCTAAGAATAATCTATTCTGTTGTGCTTTTTTGTAACTGTTTTAAATAAATCAATTTGTACTATATATTTGTACCTTTTCTGAGATCCTTTTTGCTGTTTTACCATTTTAAGTCTCTGTACTTGGCTACATAGATTGTATTTTTATTATTAATACTCTTCTTATGGATACCTGCATTTAACTTGTGGACTATGTAAACACAGTATATGTCAACATATCTATATCTCTATATAAACTAATAGCTTTTAAAAAAAATTGGCCCAATGAAAAAAGATGCATGAAAATTTACTAAAGAAAAGAATTACTCAAAAGGCAGAATTGACTAAATAGAAAAAGATACAAAAGTTCACTGAAGAAGATAATTTCCTAAAATTAGAATCAGGCAATTAGAAGTTAATGACTCCCTGAGATATCAAGAGACAACAAAACAAAGCCCAAAGAATGGAAAAATATAGAAGAAATTGTGAAAAACCTGATCAGAAAAACAACTGAGGAGAAATAATTTAAGAATTATTGGCCTATATGAAAGGCATGATGAGAAAAAGAATATAGTCATCAAATTTTAGGAAATTATAAAGGAAATTGCTTCAATATTATAAATCCAGAGGGTACAATAGAAATTAAAAGAATTCACTGATCATCTCCCAAGAGAGATCTCAAAATGAAAATTCCCAGGAAGATTATAGCCAAATTCTTGAGCTCCTAAGACAAGGAAAAAATACTGTAAGCAACCAGAAAGATAAGATTTACCATCTTCCATATCAAAATGGCAGAGGACTTGAAATATTATATCCTAGAAAGCAAAGGAGCTTGAGTTATTAACTAAGATTAACCTACCCAGAAAAACTGAGCACAATCCTTCAAGGAAAAAACTATGATACAAAGCATTCCAGATGAAGAAATTAAAACTATCTTTAGTCATATAAAAATGCTTCAAATAACTAATAGCTAGAGAAATACAAATTAAAACATCTTAAAGCTACACCACACACCTATCAGATTGACTAACATGACAAAAAAGGAAAATGACAGATCGGCAGGGATCTGGTAAAATTGAAACACTAATATACTGTTGGTGGAGCTGTGAACTGATACAACCATTCTGGAGAGCAATTTGGGACCCATTCCCAAAGGACCATAAAACTGTTCCTACCCTTTAACTCAGTAACATCATTACTAGTTCTATATCAAAGATAGGGAGAAAGATGATACTTGTACAAAAATATTTATAACAGCTATTTTTGTGGTGGCAAAGAACTGGAAACTGAAAGGATGCCCATCAAACAGTTGGGAGGGGCTGAGCATGTTGTGGTATATGATTGTAAAGGGATACTATTGCACCATAAGAAATGACAAGCTAGATTATCACAAAGAACCCTGGAAATATTTATATGAAGTGAAGCAAAGTGAAGGAAAGTGAAATGATAAGAAACAGGATAATATTGTACATAGCAGTAGCAATAAAGTATGATGATCAACTGTGAATGACAGCTTTTATCAGTTATGCAAGGATCAAGAACAGCTCTAAGAGACTCATGAAGCAAAAGGCTATCCACCACCCATAGAAGGAATTAATAAGAGTCTACATGTAGACTGAATTATGCCATTTTTCACTTTATTTCCTCCAAGAGTTTTTCCTAGTGTAAGTGATATATGTCTTTTTTCATAACATGATGAACATGGAAATCTATGTTATACCATAATACATAAACAACCTATATCATATAAGCCGCTATCTTAGGGGTGGGGGAAGATGGAGAGAGATTCAAAAATGTTAGAAAATGATGCTTGTTATCAACAATATAATTTAATATTATATTAGAAATGCCTACTATAGTAATAAAAGAAGAAAAATCATAGAAATCAAAATGGGCAAAGAGTTAATAAAACTATCTCCTTTTGCAGATAACATAGTATATTGGGAAAATCTTAGAAATTCTACTAAAAAAGTACTTGAACCTATTTACAATTTTATCAAAACAGAAAATTATAATATAAACCCACAAAAAATATCAGCCTTTCTCTATATCACAGTCCTTTAAAAAAAGATATTAAGAAATAACCCATTTAAAATAACAATATATGGAATAAAATACTTAAGAATGTACCTGACAATACAAACCCAGAAACTATATAAACATAATTATAAAACACTTTTATACAAATTAAGTCTGATTTAAATATTTAGAGAAAAATGAGTTGTCCATTGGTAGGCAGAGCCAATATAATTAAAACAACTCCTAAATTAATCTGCTTATTCAATGCTACATCAATTAATTTATCAAAAAATTATTATTTTTCTGAACTAGAAAAAAATAAAATTCATTTGGAAAAGCAAAAGTTTAAGAATATAAGAGGAATTAGGGATAAAAATGCAAAGGGAGGAAATTCAGTAGTACCAGGTTTTAAACTGTATTGTGAAGCAGTAATTATCAAAACTATTTGGTAATGGCTAAAAATTAGAAAAGTAAATCAGGGAACAGAATAGACATTCAACACAGAGTTGTAAAAGATGATAATAACCTTGTGTTTGACAAAACTAAAGATCCACATTTTAGGGAATAAGAATCCACTATTTGGTAAAAATTGTTGAGAAAATTGCAAAGCAGCCAGGTAGTGATTAGACAAAGACCAATATCTTATATTGTTTATCAGGAAAAGAACAAAAGGTATATATGATCTCAGCATAAGGGAATATAAGCAAATTAGAAGCATGGGGAATGTACTACCTGTCAGATTTATAAACAGGAGAAGAATTTATGTGTAAACAAGAGATGAAAAGCACTATGAGATATAAATGGAAAATTCTGAATTCATCAAATTAAAAAGGTTTTGTATAAATAAAACTAATGTAGTCAAGAAAAGAAGGAAAACATTGTTGGGGGAACATTTTTATACATGGTTTCTTGGATAGAGTTCTCATCTCTAAAATATATAGGGAAGTTATAAGTATATGAGCCATTCCTCAATTGAAAAATATTCAAAAGACACAAATGGACAGTTTTTGTATGAAGAAATCAAAGATGTGTATGAAAAAATGCTCTAACTCATTATTAATCAGAGAAATGCAAACCAAAACATTGCTGAGGTACCATCTTATAACCATCAGATTGGCTAAAATGATAAAAGGGCCAAAAGACAAATGTTAGAGGGAATGTGGAAAAATGGGGACACATATAATGTCAATGGAACTGTTAATTGATCTAACTATTTTGGACAGTCTTCTGGAATTATGCTCAAAGAGTTATAAAACTGTGTATACCTTTTCACTCAGCAATATCACTGTTAGGTTTATTTCCTAAGGTGATAAGGGGAAAAGGAAAAGAAGCTATATGTTCTGAAATATTTATAGCAATTCTCTTCAGCAAAATATTGTAAATTGAAGGGATATCCATCAGTTCTGGAATGGCTAAATAAGTTGTGACATATGATATTAATAGAATATTACTGCACTATAAGAAACTATGATCAGATTTTAAAAAAAGAAAGATCTATATGAAATTATGAAGAGTGAAACAAATAGAACCAAGGGAACATAGTATACAGCAACCGAAATTCTGTTTGAAGAATGAATTGTGAATGTCCACCTCTAGAGAAAGAATTGATAAATATAAATAAGCTCTCTCTCTCTCTCTCTCTCTCTCTCTCTCTCTCTCTCTCTCTCTCTATATATATATATATAT
>NC_058133.1:342826629-342879097 GCF_016433145.1 Gracilinanus agilis | reverse complement strand
AAGAAAGAAAGAAAGAAAGAAAGAAAGAAAGAAAGAAAGAAAGAAAGAAAGAAAGAAAGAAAGGAAGGAAGGAAGGAAGGAAGGAAGGAAGGAAGGAAGAAAGAAAGAAAGAAAGAAAGAAAGAAAGAAAGAAAGAAAGAAAGAAAGGAAGAAAGAAAGAAAGAAAGAAAATCTATCTTACCCAATAGAGAAATAGGGAGGAAAGGGATGAAGAGAAAGAGGAGGAGGTAATAACAGGGAAAGCAAATGAAGGGAGGCATTGGTCAGAAGCAAAACTGACTATTGATATGGGGAAGCTGGGTAGCTCAGTGGATTGAGAATCAGGGAATCAGGCCTAGAGACGGGAGGTCCTAGGTTCAAATCCGGCCTCAGACACTTCCCAGCTGTGTGACCCTGGGCAAGTCACTTGACCCCCATTGCTCGCCCTTACCACTCTTCCACCAAGGAGCCAATACACAGAAGTTAAGGGTTTCAAAATGTAAAAAAAAAAAAAAAAAAAAAAAAAAAAAAAAAACCTGTCTATTGATGACGTTTAGGATAAAAAGAGAGAGACAGATAAGCCAAAGAAAATACGATGTAGGAAAATTTAAAGTTACTAATCATAATTGTGAATGTGAATGGGATGAGTTCACATATAAAATAGGAGCACATAGCAGTAAGGACTAGGAAACAGAATCCAACAATATGTTATCTACAAGGGATACACTTGAAGCAGAAAGACACACAAAGAGTTAAAATAAGGAAATGGATCAAAATCTATTGTTTTTCAGCTGAATTAAAAATGATCTCAGACAAAGAATAAGCAAAAATAAATCCAATTAAAAGAGAAAATCAATGAAACTACATTTTGGTAAAAGATATCTGAGACAATGAAGAAGTATCAAAAAATTTACAGCAAGTTCCTCTGATAAAGGCCTCTTTTCTCAAATATGTATGGAACTGAGTAAATTTATAAAATAAAAGCAAATTCCCCATTGACAAATGATCAAAGGATTTCAAAAGGCACTTTGCAGAAGAAGAAATCAAAGTATATTATCATGATATATAATCAAAGTGATATAAAAATGCTCTAAATCACTATTGATTAGAGAAATGTAAATTAAAACAACTTTGAAGAACCACCTCACACCTATCAAAAATGACAAATACTAGAAAGGATGAGGAAAATTGAATTGCTTCACCATTTCTCAAATGTAATATGATTTTTTCTTCTCCTTTTAGGTCCTATTTACTATCCAAGCATATTTTGACAAGGTGGTTAATTAAATAACCCCAGTTCCTGTGTATCTCCTCAAAATTGCAACAGATATGTCAAATAAAGAAAAAGATAATTATCCAAAAAAGAAGTACCATTGTAATGAAGAAATGTTGTTTATTAAAGAAAGCAGGTATAAATCCTGAGAAGGAAGGAACTGTTGTGGCTACAACTAGGTATCTAGAAGAAAGAAGAAAATATGATGCAAGAATTTTACAAGTCATTTACAATATTAATAAAAGAAAAGAAAATCTGTCATCCATAATAATAGAAATAAGAGAATTGAAGGAAGATGATGACAACATGAGAACTAAAAAGGTTAGAAAGGGTGCTGTACAATATTAATTACTGGTTCTCTGAAGAGCAGAATGGCTCATAAAGAGCTCAGAAATGTGGGGATCAAAGTAAAAATGTAGAAGGCAAGATTTTTAAATGATACATCTCCAAGTAAAATTTAGATCTCTCCAAGCCTAAATAGCAGCATTAGAGGACTGAGTTTGGTGATATAATTTGAAAATCACTAGTCTCTTAGGGAAAAAAATAGAGAGTCTGAATAAAATTTTATAGGATTATATATGAAAATATTGAAAATTTGATTACTGAAGATAGATAATAAAAAATGTATAGAAACCTGAGAAAGTGCAAAGAACTCAAACCCTAATTCACCCAGAAATATAGTTGCTAGGTTACAGACCTTCAATATTCACTTTAGTTGCTGCCTCTGTCATATATATTACACAAATGCTTATATAAACATATATATGAAAGGAAAGGAAGACAAGTCATATTTACAAAGAAATACACCTATATAAATGTGTATACACATATATTTATTAATTAAATGGTCTGCCCATCTAACTTGCACATAGTCTAAGCAAAATGACTTTTTAATTAGCTAAAAGACCAAAATTAAGCTTCCTAGGAACATAACCCCCATTAAAATGCAAGCATTGACTAGTAAGTACTCACTAGTGTACAACTTTTATTGTTCAAGCAAATATAAATTGGATTAGTTTGAGGCAAAACTGTAAAACCAGAAATGTTTTCTTAAATGTCACCTGTTTTGATTCCTTTTTGCCCTTTGTGGAATCTTAACAGCAGTGCATTGATAAATGTTTAATACAATTGGCTCTTCAAATATACATGGCACATTTTTATGTTTAATTATTATATTATAATTGTTAGCATTTTTTCCATCACTTTTTAAAGTCCAAACAGTCAACAAAAAATAAATCCTAATTTGTATTGTTTGCTGATTTCTGAGGTATGAATACTCACTCTACAATTTAAATCACTGGCTCTCAAAAGTCAGCATGAGCTGGCTCCAATATACCTCTGAATTCTATTTTCCTACTGCTGTCAAGTAGCTTCCTGTTTCCCAGTTCCTTTTTCCTCCTAATAATTTATCAGTTTGTGTGTTATAGTTGGAGGTATGGTTGGGAATGAATAGCAAGAGGAAGAGCAAGCATTTAAGTGCCTATGAAGACCTAGACATTGTGATAAGTCTCACAACCCTAGAAAGCAGATGCTATTAAGATCCTCCTTTTACAGTTTAGCTGAGGTAGACAGAAATGAAATGGCTTACCCAAGATCACAATAGCTAGTAGGTGTCTGAGGTTGGACTTGAACTCATCCTCCTGACTGCAGGTCCACTCATCTATCCATTGCACCATCTAGCAGCCTAAAGAAAAGAAACCTAGATCAGGAGATAGAGGTGTGGTCCTAGTTTTGCCTCTCACTAATTATGTGACCTTGGTTTGCATCATCTCTCTGGGACTCATCTTACTTTTGTTAGCTGTATTATGAAGGTATTGGACTCTAAGTTCCCTTCTAACTCTAATATCCTATGAAACTACACACAGATTTTCATTTATACTTTGACTGAAACTTAACATTAATGCTTTAACTCTGCTAGGTATTTACATTTTAAAGCTCTTTTTATCTCTAAGTGAGGTTATGAAGGACTTTGTGTCCTATTAAAGTAATTTCAGGAAATAGCGAGTAGGTATTACAGTGTGTGTGTGTGTGTGTGTGTGTGTGTGTGTGTGTGTGTGTGTGTGTGTGTGTGTGTGTGTAAGAGACCAGAGAGCTCTTTATTTTCCCTTCTCTCTAATATTAGCCACTAGCTAAGGTGGGTCCTGAAGGAATTCCTGCTTTAGTTATTTTAGGATTCCTGGGCAGATGGGTCAGAATAGAGAACAGAGTTGATTACTAGCCCCTTTCTTCCCTTTCCTCACTCTTCCTCTTTCATTCTTCTGCTCCAAGACCCCAAGCTTCTATAAGTACAATTATCTATACAAATGATTCCCATATTTTATTTCTCTTTATTCCCATAAAATATTCCCATATTTTATCTCTCTTTATCTCACTTTCAGTTGTGTCTAATATGTTGTGATCCCATTTGGGATTTTCTTGGCAAAGATATTGGAATGGCTTGCCATTTCCTACTCCAGCTTATTTTACAGATGAAGAAACTGAGACAATATTAAGTGAATTGCCAGGTTCATGCAGCTAGTATCAGAAACCAGATCTGAACTCAGGTCTTTCTGACTCCAAGCCTAGTGCTTTATCCACTGGGCCACCTAGCTGCCTACTCAACTCTTTCCTGAACTTTCATTCCACATTAACAGCTACCTGCTGGACAGCTCTGCCTGGAAGTCCTATAGCATTTTCAAACTCAAGAAGAACTATGGAATAAAGTTCATTTAAGCAATCTGAAAGTCACTGATCCTCAAGAATTAAAAATAAAAGTGAAGACAGAGTCTGAATGTAGCATTCCAGGAAATCATATGACAAAATTGCCTAAGAGTTTTAGAAAAGAATTAAATTTGAAATTTCCAAAATCTATAGGAATCTAAAAGAGATGAGCAGTAAGTTTAAACCAAAAGGTAGTTGCTATGTTCCAAATTTTAAATGTCATTTAGATCCTCGGTCCAATGTTTATATATAAGCATGCTTATACATAGGCATATCTATATTTATATATGTATATGGGCTAATTCAATGAACTATTTATTTGCCTATATTCCACAATTTGATCCATAAGACTTTTTCATTTACTAATAGTCTAGTTTTAACTTTCAAAGGATATCTTTATTAAGATTTCTTCATTCCTAAAATTACTCCCTTTGTAAACTTTCCTATTTCCACTGAGGATATCACTATGCTTTAGTCTTACAGTTTTGTAATCTCAGACTCAGTCTTCCTTCTACTCTGTCTCATATCCAATCAGTTGTCAATTCTATGCACACAATATCTCTGGTAATTGTCCCATTCTCTCTTCTCACATAACCATTGCACCTAATTTAGGCTCTCATTGCTTGTCATCTTGTCTTTTACAGTAGCATCTGAATTGGTCTCTTTGCTTCTAGTCTCTTGCCTCTCTAATTCATTCTCCACAAAAGGGGCAAATTGTTCTTGAAAAACATATTAGATCATGCCAATCCCCTCCTCAAAAATCTTTAGTGTATCTGTATTTTCTCTAGCAGACAGCTAGGTATATAATGGATACAGTGCTGGACCTGATCAAGGAAGACACTTCCCTGAGTTCAAATGTGGCCTCAGACATGTATTAGCTATGTGACCCTGGGCAATTCATTTAACCCTGTTTACCTCAGTTTCCTTATTTGTAAAATGAGCTGGAGAAGGAAATGGCAAACCATTCTAGTATCTTTGCCAAGAAAACCCCAAAAAGGGTAATGAAGAGTTAGACACTACTGAAAAAAAACCTAATCCACATTTCCTCTAGCATAAAATACAAACTTTTCAGCCTGACATTTGAAACTGTCCACAATTTGGTTCCTACTTTCCTTTCCAGTCTTATTTCATATTACCCCTTTCAAATATTCTGTGTTCCATTCAAATTAATCTATGAGTTGCTGCTTGTACATAATATCCTATATAACCTCCATGTCTTTGCATGGAATCCAATGATTGGAATATACTTCCTCTTCAGTTCTTTTGGAATTCCTAGTTTCTTTCAAGAATGACCTCAGGTGCTATCTCTCGCTGAAAGCTTTCCTCATCTTACTAGTATTTAATGATCACTTGACGTCACTGTATTTATGTTGTGCCTTCTTTGTATTTATCTTTCTGTATACATGGCATGTCCACCTAGTCAAATATTAACATCTTGAAGGTCAGAATTATATCACTTTTTTTTCTTTGTACTCCCTAGTTTCTACTTAAACAGTATTCTAACATTGTAGGTAGTGAATAAGTTTTTCACATTTAATGACATGAATCTCATTCCTGTCCTTGTTTTCTAAAGAGCCAATGTAGTTTGACATTTCTTATTGTAATGTGGGAATTTTCCCATTTTTTGAAATGGAATATGGATATATATTTTTGGAATATGAAAAATTTAAGAATTAAAAATTAAACTGAATAATATAGGAGAAGGTCAACAATTAATCAAAGTTCAACCAGACTTTTTTTAGAGAGTTGGGGAGGACAGGGAAAATATATGAACAATCTTGTCCTGAGTGATAGTATATTTTGTACCAATCATTCCACATGGGATGTTGTTTAGCTTAAATGAAAAAAAATAGCAAAGATGTATATTTTGGTACCTAATATAGATAACTGATACCTGAGAACATTAATATGTCCTATATGTAAAATAATATGTCCTCAGAAAAGACAGATATTCCATGTCTCAGCTCCATGCATTTTCTCTGGCTGTCTCCTATGCCTAGAACATTTTCTCTCCTCATCTCGATCTCTAGGATTTTCAAGTCCTAGCTAAAATCTCACCTTCCACAAGAAGCCTTTTTAGATCTTCTATAGCTGGTAACTTCTCTTTGTTAAATCTGTATAATTTATCCTGTCTATATCTTTTTTGTTTTCTTGTTGAAGTCCTTGAGAGCAAGAAACTACCTTTAGCCTTTTTTGTATTACTAGCACTTAACACATTGCCAGATTCATAGTGGGTAGCACTTAATAAATTCCTGTTTACTTGATTTGACTTGACTTACTTGACTTACAGTCTTTGTTGGATAATGGCCAGAATAAGGAGTGACAGATTTTCACAAGTCTTGAGAAGAAGAGGCATTTAAACTGAGTAAACTGATGGTTTACATCAGTAAACTGATGGTTTAGAAAGAAAGACTACAGTGTCCACATACTGCATTCTGGAAAAGACCCTAGAGCACTTTCAAATACTAGTCAGGGACATCTTATCTTTATAAATCTAGAATTCTGAATATCATAAAATGAGCTGAGAAGAGAGGGGAAAAGCAAGAGGAAATTTCTGACTGCTTTTATTACAGTAGAAACCCAGGTGTATTCAGAATCAAGCCTCCAGTTTTATATGAATAACAATAGAATATTACTTCATTCTTTAATAATATAGATTTCCTATTTTTTCATACTTAGAGGATAAAACATATGCATAAAATATGTTTGCATGTCCTTATGTATGAGGTATACATTCAGTTTTAAACCTGCTTTGATATGGAACTGCTACCAAGATTAACCTTTGTTACTCACAGGACAAGGAGTTACACTGATTATTATCATCATCTTGTTTCAGAGGAGAGGTGAGGGCTGGGGAAGAAACAGCCCTGACTGCATCACCCTAGAGATATCCCTGTAAAAAAGAACTGAAAGATACTACAGAAGCAAGGTAAAAAAAAGGATGCCCCACATGGTTATTATTCATGCTTTTCCAAGTCTCTGGATAAAGGGGTATTTATTGCTCTCTACTACCAATCTGGCATTCTCTATAATGAATTCACTTTGAACTGTAAAACAAAGAGACTTTTCAGAGTATAGATTATAAGGGATGATAATTTCCAAAGGAGTGAACAGCATGATGAATGAAATGTTGTCATTCATCATAACAGAATGCCCTTTACCCAATGGGATGAAGTGAGAGAAAGGCATTCTAAGTAGGAATCATTTAAAAGGATCTCTGTAATAAACCAAAAATGAACTTTATAACCCTCCCCCAAATTAAAAAAAAAAGGCAATGTCAGAAAAACAGTTCACAGGTGATATGGATGAAATATTTAAGGATATTGAAAATTTGACCTAACAATGCACTTGTGGAAGTGATTTCAAATCAGACAAAACTCATCTACCTATAAGTTCTGAGAAGTAAGGACTTTCCCCCCTTGTTTTTGTCTCCTTAGGATTGGATACAATGCCATACATGTAGGGGCTTTAATTGATTGCTGAATGAATGAACGTACTGAATGAAAGAAGCACCTAGATGACCCAGGGCATACAACATTGGGTCTAGAGTCAGGAAGATCTGAACTTGAATATGACCTTAGACACTTACTAGCTACTCAAACATAGGCAAGTCACTTAACCTCTATTTGTCTCCATTTCCTCATCTGTAAAATGGGCATAGTAATAGCACCTGCATCCCAGGGTTATGAGGAGTAAATGAAATCATTATAAAACACTTAGCACAGTGCCAGACACATAGCCAGCACTATGTAAATGTTAATTATTATTACTTAGATAAGACCTGATGGAAGTTGTGAAAAATGAGGAATAAAAGGGCCTAATAGTTATGATATTACTGCGCAGTTCAGTTTTTCCTCTTCTTGCCAGATAGCTGCTACCATTAGAGTCACACAGATTGGTCTTGAGCATTGTCCTGATTAGTGTGAATAATGAGTCCTGTGAAGTGGTCACATGAATTCAAAGTCGCACTATTTTAAGTTACAATTACATAAAATATGGCAATTGGTTCCAGCCCAACAGTACAAATTTGAATAATATAGCCACTTCACAGGATTCATTATTCACATTAATTGGGACCTAGCTATATTTTTGGCAGTATTACCTCAAGCTTTAAGCATTAGTAATTATGCTAGGTTTTAATACTCCCTCCATCAATGCAGATTGCAACCCTTCTATGACTTAATAGATAGTTGTTAAGAGTTGTTTCAGTGACAGCTTAATGACTGGCCTCTCTAAACTTAGATTGGCTGATTCTCTGATGACAGACATATGGCATCGTTGGCCTCATATTTATTCATATCAGTTAATATGAAATAATTTTGAATTTGGCATTTGGATTTTTTATTTTTTTATTTTAGACCCTTACCTTCTGTCTTGGAGTCAATACTGTGTATTGGCTCCAAGGCAGAAGAGTGGTAAGGGTAGGCAAGGGGGGTCAAGTGACTTGCCCAGGGTCACACAGCTGGGAAGTGTCTGAGGCCAGATTTGAACCTAGGACCTCCCATCTCTAGGCCTGGCTCTCAATCCACTGAGCTACCCAGCTGCCCCCTGGTATTTGGATTTTTAAAGAAGTCACCATTAAATCAATTACAACCACTCTTTTCCATAAAAAAAGGAAATTGATTTAATTTCAAATGGCATTGATGTTACAATGGACAACTTTGCCATGCTGAGCCAAAGTATACAGTAGGCACTTAGTTTGTACCAATTAATTCTATATCTTAATTATCTGAATCCTCAATGATCAATAGTGCCACCTCTTCCAATAGACTTTCATTGGGCATGAATGCTTTTGTTCTTTTTTGTGGTTGATGAGTTGAGTGGCTGGATGAATTGGGTATCTCTAATCAAACTTTAGTAACCAGTTTTTAAAGTATTCTAATTTCAGGCTGGACACTTTGAAAGCTACTCCCAGCCATTACATATGGGATGCCAGTGTATTTATTAGTCATTTTCCACAACTTCAAGATCCCTCTTTGAACACAGGAATAACAGCTTGAAAGCAGAATCATGGACACAAGGTCCCTTTCAACTCTTTGCTTCTTTTGATATTTCATCGGCTTCCCAAAAGCAGAACTTAAAACAAACCAGTTATATGAAACATTAGCTGAAAGTTTCATCAGGCGACTTCAATGACATTTTCCTATTGCAGTGCATATTTGTCCACATTCAATAGAGATAAGAGAAACAGCACTTAGGCAGAGAGGGCAGCTTTCAAGATGGTGCCTAAGGAGAGGGATGGATTTCAGGAAGAATTTATTTA
Organism: Gracilinanus agilis; assembly: GCF_016433145.1. Lineage (NCBI taxonomy): Eukaryota > Metazoa > Chordata > Mammalia > Didelphimorphia > Didelphidae > Gracilinanus > Gracilinanus agilis. Next base: position 342,869,882 of record NC_058133.1, on the reverse strand, counting down.
TTTATATTTATTTATTCAATACATATTTATTGAGCACTACTGTGAAAAGCTACCTTAAGCATGGAGGACACAACAACAACAAGCCTTGCCTTCAGGAACTTATAACCAATTGATAGAAAAATCTGTATGCAAGTATCCCTCTATGATAAAAAGTAGAGTTGTATAAGCACCACAGGCAGATTCATGCAAAGTGCTAGAATAATTAAGGGTTTCCAAGAATTCTGAAGTGTCTTTGAATATCAGAAGAATAGACTCATTGAAGAGATGCAATGGGTAACTTGGATCTTCCCATTCTCATCTTAGACATAAGAGCTTAAGGAAGCTTCCCAGAGAGCATCTTCAGAAATTGATCATAGATTCAGGACAAATGGGATCATATGTGTTATCTAGTCTAACCTCTCTCATTTTATAAATGAGAAAACTGAGGTCCAGAAGGATTAAGTAACATGTCCAAGGTCACATTGATAGTAAGTGGCAGAATCTAAATTGGAACCCAGGAAATTCTCTTACTCTCAATCCAAATCCTTTTCTACTGCAAAATCTGTTACATCTTTCAGGTTCAACTTTCTGCAGTTAAAAAAATTTTTTATTGAGTTTTAAAAATTTTGTACATTCCCAGTCCTCCATAATCATGTGTATTTATGCTTGAGTATATAGTATATCGCCTCTATAGGTCTCATGATCTTTGATTTCCTTATAATAGATTTAGATGAGACATATGTGAATTCATGCTGCAATTCCCATTTTTAATATTCTAGATCATTAGAAAAATGTCAAAAAACTGGAACTATCAAAGGATCCAGGGTAGATAATGTTGTTTAATCAGTTAGTTGTATCCTACTCTTCAGTGATTCCATGTCGGGTTTTCTTCGCAAAGGTCCTGGAGTAGTTTGTCATTTCTTTTGCCAGCTAATTTTATTGATGAGGTATCTGAGACAAAAGGGTTCAGTGACTCACCCAGGGTCACACAGCTAGTGAGGCCAGATATGAACTCACAAAGAAGAGTCTTCATGACTCCAGGCCCAGCGCTCTATCCACTCTGCCATCCAGGCTATATACAGTATTTTTATCTCTTTGCTCTCTCTTAGTAAATTAAGCCTGGGAGTTTGGTACATCACTTTGTACCAGACTTTGTACTCTATTTGTATACATCATACACATAGGTACATCTCTGAGAATTGCAAATTCTGGATGGCAAAAATGGATGACAAAATATTACTTTTATTTCATAGAAATATTTAAGAATAGAAACTGAATTAATATCAGACTTTTCTTCTTATTAAGATCAGACATGGTTATATCATTTCCATGATAATATGGTCTTATTTGATGTCTATTTCAATAGCTTACTCTTCTTTTAAAGACAATTTTTAGTGACATTTAACAGACAATGGTCAAATGCAAATAGTTAACATGCTTGTTAGCTGAAGCATCCTCTGTAGAGTGGCTATTCAGAAGCCTGTGAATCATTCCTTTGGTTAAAATATTCAGTTCTTTAAGCTGATTACTATTAGCTGTTCATTTTATTTTAATTAGAAGAAAACATGGCTGCTAAAAAATCAGCCTAGGGTTCTATAAATAAAAATATCCATCCTGTAGAGTCAAATTTTAATTAACCTTTTAGCATGCCAACCTTTCTGCTATAGTTTTTTTCTTTTTTTTCTGAGAGCTCACAGCCATTCATTTTTTTTTCAAAAACCATATGGGCTATTTTTCATCTCTATGCAATCCAAATCTATAAAAGCAAGTGCTCATGGAATACTAACACTCTGGGCATTATCTGTCATTTAAATTCTTTCTACAAATTAAAAATAAAAATAAAATCACCAGTACCTAAAGGTAGTACTGTTTGGCAGGATGATACATAACTGTTCCAGATAAAAAATGATACATTTCCCTTTTGTTCTTTTCCCCCTTAATTTTACCTTGTATCTTGCTGTATTTTAGTCATATTTTGTGCCTTATTGATATACAGAGAGTGATTAAAGTGGAACCATGCAGTAATGACAGAGGATCAGACAGCTAACTCTTCTTTTCACCATCATTATCTACATAAGAAGTGTTTTCATAAGCGATCTGTTGGAAAATCCATATTTGACATAAATAAGCAATTCCTGTTGATTGATTTTATATGTTATGATGACTATAGCAGTTCAAGGAATGCCAGATCAAGCTATACAGTCATGCAGCTCCAGAATTGATGTCAGCTGCTGAGATCACCAGAGAAATCAATTTTCAGGAAAATGTTTCTAATTGTTATGCAGTCAATGAAACCCATCATACACAGCCATAGCAACCACTGCCTGAGCCTGACCTTAATAAGAAAAGGGGTGTGATATTAACTCAGTTTCTATGGTTATATATGAAATAAAGGCAACATCTTGCCATCAGAAATGTGTAATTCTCATAAATATATTTTTGTTTATTGTCACAGCCCAAAACTCCCAATCTTAATTAATAGAGATAGCCAAAAAAAAAAAAAAGAATTTTTATGTGACTTATAAGTGTGACCCTACATTTACACAGCTCATTTGTTATTCTAATGTATGGTACTGGGGTCACTTTCCAATGGTGGAAGACATAAGGAATATGTTATACTGAAGGTCATACCTATTACAACAATATTTTTATGAGGAAAGAAACTATCATATTTGGGAATTTTCCTGGCCAAATTTTACTTGAAAACAGTATTACCCATTAACCAATACGGTAGATCTGAAATTTGAAACATATTTAAATCTAACCATATCTGCCTTACTTTTCTATTTGAAAGTATTATTCATTGTAGCCAGATAAATGTATGGGAGTCATTATAATGAATTGATAGAAGTTGTATTTCCATAATGTAAAACTCTAGATTTAAAAAAAAAAAAAAAGGAAGGTCATTTCCATTTAACAAGCATTTGCTGAACAAAGTATGCTTAACAGTTTGTCTGGTAAATAAAATGCAGTAATAAATGTGGTATCAGATGGTCTCTGCCCTCAAGAACCTTAAAATCTATTTGGGATGTTTCCTACAGTTTTATAAGAGAGTAGGTACCCATCTGCCACTGCTTTATTCGTGGTAACCAATGAATTTCCAAAATACATTTGGAATTGGCAAAGATCATTCAGCATTTCTCTCCAAATTATTTTAATATCATCTAAAGAGAAAGAATTTTTCCAACACAAAAATTTTGGAGAGGAAGTTGAGTGTGTAAAATATCTATATACATGGAAATGTTCACAATGGTCTTAAAGGGACCAAATCAATCAGTCCATAAATAACAAGTGAATAACTACTTGCAGGATATGCTATTGTAAGGGGGTTGAACTACATGGATGCTGAAGTTCCTTATAACTCTCAAAATCAGTCATTGTTTAGTTCTGTGATTTATCAAACTCCTCCTATGTATTCAGGTTTATAGGAGCATAGAAAAAAAGCTATAAGAAAGAATCCCTACTCTTAAGGAACTTATAATCTAGTTCAATGAATTTTCAGTAAAAATGATTTAGCATTTCCTATAGGGAAGGTATAGGACTGGGCACTTGTATGTGTATAATATACATGTAAAACATAATATATATTACATATATACATATACATATAAATTTCCATATAGACATATAAACATATTTACATATGCATTTGAATTATGGTGCTAGAGAATACTTTTGAGGGTTCCTTGGACAAAAGGGAGATCAAATCAGTCAATATAAGAAAATTAATTCAGATCATTCCCTGGAAGTTCAAATATGGAAGCTGAAGCTTAAATACTTGGGCTACAAAATGAAAAGACAGGACCCAGTGGAAAAGACCTTCACGTTGGAAAAGATTGAAGGCAAAAGGAGAAGGGGACTGCAGGGAAAGAAATGGATAGATAGTAATATGGAAGCAAAGAACATGATTTTGGACCAACTATGTGAGAGAATGGAGGAAAGCAGGGCCTTGTGTGCTTTGGTCCATTGGGTTACAAAGAGTTGGACACAACTGAGCAACTATTGATGGATATGTGATCTCATCAGAATATTTCCTTTAATGATTCCAAAACAGCCTATCCATGCTTACTCATCTTCTATGACTCTAGAATTTGTCTTTCTTTAAATTGGCCCCAGGAGGTCTAATATATCCAATATGTGGGGTTCTTCTTAATGCTTTCTTGATTGGGATATCTGTGATCTCCACTGGTTAGTCTTACTCTCATTGTTTGACCTGCCCATTTGTTTTCCTGGTCCTATATTCGTCTGATAACATTCTTTGCCGTAAAGACAAACATGAAAGTAACCGCTGCTTCCAAAGAATATACATACATTCTTTTCTAATAATAGTGTCTTGCTATTCAGTCATTTCAGTTGTATCTGACTCTTTGAAACCATTTTGGGGGGGGTTTCTTGGCAAAGATACTGGAATGGATTGTTATTTCCTCTTCAGCTCATTTTTAAGGTGAGAAAATGGAGGCAAATAGGATTAAGTGATTTGCCCAGAATCCTAAAGCTAGTATCTGAAACCATATTTGAACTCAGTCTTTCTGCCTCCAATCTTATCACTCTGTCTACTGCATCACCTAGTACTTAATACACTTTAAATATTGCAAAGAGCTTTACACATGCATTTTGATCCTTGCAACAACCCTGTGAGGTAGGTGATCTTGCTTTCTCCATTTATAACTGAGAAAACTGAGGCAAAAAGAAATTAAATTATTTGCCCAGGTTCATATAGCTAATAAGAATCTGACGAATTATTTAAATTTAGGTATCCCTCACTCCATGTCTTATTTTCTATCTAGTGCTCTAACTAGTAGGCTAGATTCAAGAAAGAATTAGAGAATGTTATGGAACAGACTTTAAAACTCTTTTTATACATCATTGTTCATTGAGGTGCCTCTGGGTTGTACAGATGCCAAAAGTCCAACAAAACTGGAAAAATTTTTGAGTGTGGATTGCATAGCTATCATTTCAGGTCTACTCTATCTACATAAGAAGAGTCTTAACACTTAACACTTATCATTCCATCAAAAGATGTATTTTTATTACTGCAATAGCTTAAGAAAATGGTTTAAGGCTCCAGGAGGTTGCAATATGAAGTGATGGAGGGCAGAGGGAGTGCCTGCCTAGATGAAATTATACTTCTTGAAGGTCTAAAGTGATTAAAAAGCAATTAGTGTTAAGCAGTGTGGTGGAGCCTAGAAGGACAATAGTTTAGAAAGGGAAGTTGTTTCAATACTCTATGCCTTGAAATTAATTAGTTTAAAAACAAATAGTTACTAAGCAAGTTAATTTGGTTGTATTGATGTTTGATATTTTAATATAGTTAATAAAAAATAAGTGGAAATGTAAAATGAGTAATAACAGGATTTGAAACTGTTAGAAAGTTATATGGAGGTGTATTGGCAAGATGGATAGGAGAGAGCACTTTTTCCTCAGAACTACAGGTCCTCAATTTTATATTATTTTAAATTATATTTTATTTTATTTCAATTTTCAAGCATTCTCCTCTCCCAATGTAACCCCTCCCACGAAAGAAAAACAAAACCCTTGTAATAAATTCCCATATTAGCCATGTCTAAAAATGTCTCATTCTTCATACTTAGTGCATCAACAGAGAGAGTATATTTCAGTTTTGGGAAAGAATCTTGACTAAAGACCACAGTTACAAAGTAGGATGATATATGGATGGTGGGGAGGGAATATGGGGAGGAAAGCTAACTAGAGCAAATAGTGGGAAATTATTTGGAGGCATCTAGATCTTATTCAATTGGATTCAATTTCAATTTTTTGTTATTAGGTACTTAATATTGGCAGCAAATGGAAGTAGGCCCTGAGGTGGAACCAAAGGTGAAAAATTACTCAATTCTTGCCCATAAAGAATTTCCTATGAGGAAAAAGTTAGACAGAAAGATATCTGGTTCTAGATCTATCTAAGATTGATTCGTAGAGTAGTCTTAGGGGCAGGAATATGGTAGATAGTGAAATTTCAAAGAGGAAGTGTGGATATGTAACTGTGTATTATACCCTTTCTTAGCTACTTTCCCAATTCCCATGTGTCATTCAGTCAGCAAGCGCTTATGAAGTGCCTAAAATATGCCAGGAACTGTGCTAAGAACTGGAGATTCTAAGAAAAGAAAAAAACAACAACAAATAATCATTGCTTTCAAGGAGCTCTCAATCTTGCATATTAATGGACTGAATGACCAGAGAGTAGTTGACTTCTGCTGCTACTCATTCAGTATTTCTGAGCAGAAAAGGTTCTCATATAAGTTTATTTAGATCTCATGTAATGGTCTCCAAATATAAGCCTCTTTTTATATAACTCTTTAGTGTTTAGGGTTGTGGGACATGGGAATTCTGCTGGGAATTGGGACAATGGAGTAATTCACAACTCTAGGTTATTAGATGATCTTTTTCTTTCTTTTAGAAGTTTCTACCCAGTTTGCTTCAGGGATTAGTATTGGTGATGGACAAATCATTTCTCAGGGCTGACTCCTTCCAAGATTCTTTGTCCCAGCTGTCAATTTAATTCCCTGCTAGATGAGTTCAAGAAGATCACTCACTTTACTTTACTGGCTTCTCATGAGACTCTTAGCTACTGCTATTACTGGCTCTATCTTTTTTCTTCTACTCACTCTAATACTTAGTTGGACTCTTTTGACCTTTCAAAACTTAGAGGGTTCTAACCAGTTGTTTTTGTTTCCAGATTGTCTCTCATCTAAGATCAGAAAAGAAGAAACACAACAGAAATAGAGGTGCCATATACTCAAGAACACATAAAGACCTAATAGGAAATAGGGGTGTTCATCCCTGCTACTTGGTGGTTCATAGCAATCCTTTTCACCTGAAATTTATAAGGGAAGAGAGCAAGACATCGTCTTTTTGAACATATCAGTTCTATTTTTACCACTGTTAAATCATCAGTAAGTACTTCTGGCTCTTCAGCCAATAAGAAATCTTTTTATCATAACACAGATTAATCCCTCAGTCACCTCTGGTCAAAAGAAGGTTCACAAACTTTCATGTATTGGATTAAAAGCAGACAGAAAATATTACACATATTCCCTATAAACCACCAGTCAGGGCTAAATCATACATACTCTGAGAATTGAACTCTCATTGTATATATACATGCATGCACGTATATAACAGAAATTTAGTTTGTATCAGGGAATCCAGTCAAAGAGGAGAGAAGAGAATAAGAAAATAAGCAGCTGAAACCAAGCAAGAGAGAGCGTGAGCTTTAGGCATGGGTTGATGGCCCTACCATTTTTGGTTCCTAATGGACCATAGATCTTATAACTGATCTCAGTCTATCAGTAAGGACAGACAAGGAGAGATTTGGAGAGCAAGGTGGGTTAGGGGATGCAGAGAACATCAGGAGGTATAAAGGCTTCAAAAGTAAAGTCCCTTTTAGCCAATTTTGCCTAAAACCCTTTTGAGTGACACCATAAAGCATGTTGCTTTTAGCATAAGGAGAGTATGGTCACCTTCAGTAAAGAATTCAAAGAAGAGTAATGGAGAACACTTCTTATTTCACTAGTTAGAACAACCTTTGCCTGAAAGAAAAAGGTCTCCTGGTAGAGATGGCTTTTTGGGTTTGTATTGTTCATTTTGTGCTGTTGAAAAAAGTCTCTTAATCACAATGATTTATAAACAGCCTCATGGTCCTCAAAATAAACAGTGCAATGTGGCCATGCAAACACGTTTAAAATAATCTGGGTTATTTTTGTAAGAAGGAGAACAAAAAATAAAACCTTGAGAAGAGTCCCATTTCTAAGCAAATTTAGGATTTTCTCTTTTTTTTGTTACCACATTTATGACTTCATTCATGATTAAAAATCAAGTCGGAGAACTTTGATGTGATTTATTATTTTAGCATTTATTCGCTCACCATTTCTTTTTCCTTTTTTTTTTATTCTGAATTTACCAAAGAAGATGAGCCTATCCATTTGTAAAGTAGAACAGAAAAAGAGGATTGCATGTGAAGCCACAAGATCAGAGCTGCTGTTTTCATTTCTAGTTTTCTGGCATGTCTGGCTCACTCACCTTGCATGTCAATCCTTACTGATTCCTGTGAGGGTTAGGGTGCTATGCTCACTCCAATAAGCATATCTTTTCCCCCAACCCCAGTTGCAGGAAGTTATTGTTTAATTCAGAGGTTCCACATGAAAGCATTATTTCAGAATTGAACAGACCTTATGTCAGTACATTTTCTTGGAGGATGTGCTTAGCTCATGAATTTTTAAAATTGGTAAGTTAAAAAAAGAGAGTAAAAATGAGGATCTTTTGGGAGAAATCTAACAAAAATAGATTTGCTCCAACAATGTGAGTGTAATGTCCATCAGTCAATAAACACTTATTATTATATGTTAGGCACTGTGCTAAGCACTGAGATTCAAAGAAAGGCAAAAGATGGTCCCTGGCTTCAAGGAATTCACAATCCAATCATGGAAAAAAAAATATTTTTAAAAGTAGCTGAAAAGTAGGGATGTAGAAAGAAGGGGGAATGTATCAGCCAGCATGAAGTTCTGCAGCCAGGTGGGAAATTATGACTTGTCTTAAATAAAGAATCTGTCAGGAGTTCTCCAATATCTACTCACTACCCTCTCTAATTAGAGGGTGGGAGGGAGGGACCTAAGGGGTTGGAGAGGTATAAGTTGCAGTGCTGATTTGATCTTTTAGGAAGATAAGTTTCCAAAGATAGTAAAGTCCAGGTGAGCACTCAGGTGAGAAATCCTGTCCAAGTCAAAAGGCAGGATGCTGCAGTGAAAACAGTTCTGGTTTGGAGGAGGAGACCTGAGTTCAAATCCTGCCTCTGATACATGCTACCTCCAAGACTATAGGTAAGTCAATTCACTTGGTTTCCTTATCTGTTCAAAAAGGATCTAGATGGCCTCTGAAATAGTTATAAATCTATAATACTATTATACTATGACCCTATTGTACTTTTACCATTTCTGATGATCAGATTGTAAGTTAGGACACTTGACACTCAGCAAAGATATAGAAAAGCCCTTTTATGCCTTTAAAATATTTGCCAGTTTGGGGTGGGCTTATCTTACCATCAGGCCTTTCCTCAAATAACCACTAAGGGCTAGTTCTGAAAACAACATTTCATTTTCCATATGGCTTTGTCACAAACATCACCTTCAAGGCTTGAATTCTAATGAGCACTCTTGGGGGGATGAAAAAAGAAAAGCTACTCTAACTTCACATAAAGGCTAAAGACCTCATGAAACATGTAAATAAAGGGCAAAATGAGGTTGGGAGGCAAGGGAAGGGAAGGAAAATGAAGGGATGCAAATGTGGTGCAATTCCAAACTTAACAAGCTCAAGCTCTTTTGTTCCCTGTGACAGTCCTGTTTTCACAAAATGGAATACCACTCAAATAAACACTGTCCCAATGCCACCTCCATTTCCAGCTCTCAGAATAGCTCTAGGCTTACTGATCTGCAGCTATATATGTTCTTTATCATTCAAATAAAACAAGCATCAAAAATATTTCACAGAGAATAGAAGATATCCTCCCCCCTAGGCAAAAGAATAATCAGCTTCATTCTCCCTACCTTCAGCCAGATGAAACCAGCCTTTGACAGGCAGGTGGAAAGAGCCCCTGGGCAGGGAAAAGAGAGAATGTCTCTCTCCCCCTAAGGTTTAGGAACTGTGTGAGTAGCACCCTGACTGTGACACCTTTGGAGGAAATGTAGCTGGGCTGGAAAGGAGAGGGGAAAGCTAGTGGGGAGCTTTGTCCTCCACTCTTTTCTCTTACTTCTTTTTCCTCTGAATGCTGGATCTGAAAGCGACCTTGAGATAATTTAGTTCAAGTCCCTTCTGCATCCTTCTTTATGATGATTATGATGAAGATAATGATTTGCTTGAAACTTTTCAGCAGGGAGCAGTGTTAAAGACCCTAGAGAGCGTATTTCTAATCTATAACTAGGTTTACAAAAGCATCTGTTATCAGGCAAGTATATCCAACCATTCTGGCCTAAAGCATGACCTGTCTTTATCCCTACCCTGTTTGATTTGTTTATAAGGTATATAACACAGGGATAAGTATAGGCACTGTAACTGGGAAAGCATGGCATGATGGGGAGAATGCTATTATAAAATGGATGGGTTTCCAATGGACCAGGTCAGAGGTTCAATTAATTTTGATTTGACATACATTTTTTAGTTGCTTTTTTAATACAATGATGAAATGACACTATTCCTGTTCTCAAGAATTTAAAATCTAATAGGAGTATTAATGGGGTAATAGTAGGAGTAATGAGGCAGCTAGACGACACAGTGGAGAGAGTGCCAGCCCTGGAGTCAGGAAGACTCATCTTCCTGAGTACAAATCTGGCATTTTCAGACACTTACTGGCTATGTGACCCTGAGCATGTCACTTAACCCTATATATTTCAGTTTCCTCATATGCAAAATGAGCTGGAGAAGGAAATGATAAACCATTCCAATATCTTTTCCAAGAAAACCCCAATTTGGATCACAAAGCCATGCTATTGTATCATGATTCCTTTCCTCAAATAACCACTAAAGACTAAATCTAAAAGCAATATTTCTTTTACTCTGTGGCTTTGTCACTAATGTCACCTTCAAGGCTTGAATTCTAATGACAGTTGTTGGGTGGGTGAAAAGAAAAGCCACTCTAACTCTGAATAGAGGCTAAGGGTCTCAAGAAACATGTAAATAAAGGGGAAAATGAAATGGAGTCAAAGGAAGGGATGATTAAAAAAACTGAAAAACAAGAGATGCTAATGTACATAATTATAAGTATATATATATATTGTCAACTTGGAAAAATACAGAACTACTAAAGTTGTCAGATAAAACACAGTCTTTAATCAGGAAAGATATAGTGTTCAATATTCGAGTACCACACAGAGTCAAGTTTGAAATACTACACAGAGTCAAAACCCTGAGATTCTGGGGACAATATCTCTGAAAGAATCCCTGAGATGATTCTCCAAAGAATAATAGAACTTGGGGACTTATATACCTTTTGGAGAACTAAGGACAGGGAAGTATGATTGACTGGCTTTACCATGGCTACAAGGAAATGAGAAGTCCAAGACAGGATTATTAGGGAGAGGTTGATGCTTTACAATGATACAAAATGAAAAGGTCCAGCCAAGGGCTGGGCTTCCTGGAAAAGGACTCTGATATTTTGGGAGAAACTGAGACGAAAAGAGTACTTAACATTTGATTCTATCTACCAGTCCCATCTAAATTGGGATCATTAAATACTTTATGGTTTATTGTTCAGTCTGAAATAGGTGAGTCTGGATCTTCCCTTAGGATGAGTTCTCTGGGGACAGGGGCAAACTTGGGATTCCCAAAAACCCAGTTGACAATATAAAGCATATTATGTTCCTGTTAGTTATTGTCAACGTAACAATGAGCATTTTGGTAGTGCTTTTAAGGTTTGCAAAGGGCTTTGCTTATCTATTTCCTTTGATCCTCATAAAAGTTCCTTGAAGCAGTTGCCATTGGTATTATCCCCATTTTACAGTTGAATAAACCGAGTCTCAGCAAGGTTAACTGTGATCATATAACCAATTAAGTGCCAGAGAAGGAGTCATGATAAATCTTTTCTGGCTCTAGGTCCAGTCCTCTTTTTACTCTACTATTATACAAGGCACAATGAGATAAATGAAAGTCCAGATTAAGACTTAGGAGAAATTCAATTAAGAAGTCAACATTTTGATTGGGAATTGGCTAAATAAATTGTGGTACATGAATGTAATGAAATGTTACTGTACTATAAGAAATGAGTTGTGATGGATACAAAGAAGCATGGAAAGATTTACATGAATCCATACAAAGTAAAGTAAGCAGTCAAGAAAACACTATATACAATAACTACAACAGTGTAAATGGAAAGAAACACACACCAAAAAATCAAAAGTGGATTTAACAAAACCATAAAGATCAAGTATAGACAACATGCAAAGGCCAAAACAAGACCATACCTAAATGGCTTTCTAGGAGGAGAAGGGGAGAATATTGAAGATAACTATGATTTTCTAAGAAATAAAATACATCAATAAATACTTATTTAAAGAGAAAGAAAGGAAGGAAGGAAGGAAGGAAGAAGGAAAGGAGGAAAGAAATAAAGAGGGAGGGAGGGAGAAAGGAAGGAAGGAAGAAAGGAAGGAAGGAAGGAAGGAAGGAAGGAAGGAAAGAAGGAAAAAGAAAAAAGGAAATAAAAGGACGGGATAATAATNAAAGAAAGAAAGAAAGAAAGAAAGAAAGAAAGAAAGAAAGAAAGAAAGAAAGAAAGAAAGAAAGAAAGAAAGAAAGAAAGAAAGAAAGAAAGAAGGAAGGAAGAAAAGAAAGAAAGAAAGAAAGAAAGAAAGAAAGAAAGAAAGAAAGAAAGAAAGAAAGAAAGAAAGAAAGAAAGAAAACATCCTAGAGGCAGGAAGACCAAATAAAGACACAAGAACATTAAAGACTTACTCTAAGAGATTTGCAAGTTATATTGGATCAATTCAGTCTCATTTAAATTTTTCAGTAATGAGATTCAGTAGATTATTGTAAATTAAGTCTATTGTACAAATAACAGACCATTTATATTATTTAGAAATTTTCCCCTTAATATAACCTTCTACCTTTTGTTGACTTTATAGAGAGAAATAATTTTTAAAGCCTTAGGGTTGGAGAAATATTTTTTTCCTAGGGACAGCTTAGTAATATGAAAAATAGAGTACATGTACCACCAAAATACAAGAGAAGCAGTGTGGGTAGAGAGCTGGCCTCAGAGTTCAGAAGATCTGAGTTTAATTTAGGAGGATCCTCTGACACATAGTAATTGTAGGACCTAGCCAAGTCACATAACTTCTCAATCTCCCAAGGCAACTGTTAAATACTAATATGTAGCAGAAAAGATTTGCATTGATGGAGGGATTTTCTTCACTGGGACAAGCTATACTGATAAAATCACAGATCTGTACTGGGAGGGGAAAAAGGAAATATATACATCATTTTCTAAAAAATGCTAATGCTCATATACAAACTTTTAGCTTCCTCCCGCCCTGCCCAGAACAAATTTTGATTACTAGACTCATGTCTGAGAAATATTATCCATTTTCCATTTGTACAGTTGTAGAATGGCTACAAGTGCTTGTGTGATTTTCTAACCTGTTCTTCCAATAAGAAACCAACAGATATAGGTTTGTAGGAATAACAGATGCTTTGGAAAAATAGAATCTGGGTTTGAATCCTGGCTCTGCTAGTTATTTACTAGCTCTGTGACCCTGGGAAAAAAATTCCTTCTTTAATTTTCAATTATATCATCTGTAAATTAAGGTGATTAGTTTCTTAACTTTTTTGTATCATGTAACCTTTTGGCAGTTTCGTAAAGCCTATGGATTCCTTCTGAAAATGTTTTCTATGCATAAAATATAATACATAGTCAAAATACTAAAGACAAAATACTAAATACAAAGTACAAAAACTTGAGACCAATCCTTCAAAGTGTATAATTAGAATTTTTCTCCTCAGAACTCTCTTTCCCTGCTTCCCATGTTCCTTCTCACATTATGTACTAACATAGGGAGGATATATTTTTGTGTAGCTCCTCTCTCTCTCTCTCTTTCTCTTTCTCTCTCTCTCTCTCTCTCTCTCTCTCTCTCTCTCTCTCTCTCTCTCTCTCTCTCTCTCTCTCTCTTCCCTGAAATATGGCTGTGGAAGTTGGTGAGAGTCAGTTGGGAGAATTTTACCCATGTGTTCTTTACTTAGACTTTCTAATTTTGTTTCTTTTATTTCTTCTACTTCAAGTGATTATTAATAAATCTTATAAAATATTATGGTTGGAGTTATTGGATATTAATTTAAATCTTACAAAAGTTATTTGTACACTTCAGGTTAAGATTTCCTGAACTAAATGAACTTTAAGTTCCCTTTTAACCTTAAATTAATTCTTCTTTTTCTCCTCTTCCTCTTTCTTTCTCTTCCTTCTCCTCCTTTTCATCTTTCTCCCCACTTCTTTCTTTTTCTCTCTCATTCTTTTTCTCTATCTCAACTAAAGATAATCTCCCTAAAATGTCTGATTATCTCTCCATTTTTGGAGACATGAAAAATCTCCATATTTAGCCCTAAAAGTGGAAACAAGTGGAAATGGATAGAGAGTTTCAAAGCATTGAAGAAAAGCAGCTGGGTGTACTTGAGAATTTAAATTATATTTTTGCTTTTCCTCCAACACTTCATCTCCCCTTTCTAAGGTCCCTAGTCTTTCAAAAAGATGACTCCTTTGCAAGATTTAATTTTTGTTTAAGAAATTAAATGTGATGCACTGATTCATCTTTCATTTTAGTTTTATGAGCGAAGTCTATCTAAAACCAAATAGCTACCGATGCCATCATGCTGAGCTCTATAATTGGGCTAGAAAATGAATGAATATTTCTCTTAAAAAAAAACACCAAAAACCCTGGCTGCTTGAGGAACAATAGTTGCCAAATTTATATTTTTCCTCTTTAAAAATTCTTTTTTTAAGGATATAATTTGCTGTTACAGTGTGGGGATATGTGCTGGAGAAAGCTCAAGGGCCCATGCCCTGATAGCCTCTTCTTCAAGTGAATCCAAGCAATTCTAGGGCAGATAGCTTCATCTTAGAATTCAGTTCCTCCCCCTGGAAGAGCCTTGAGTGATTGGTAAGAGCAGCTGAAGAGGTATGAACAGTACTACACCACCATTCCTTTTCTTTTTAGCTGCTTTCTTTTTAAACCTTTTGAATGCCTCTTACTGCTATAGCTGCTGCTAATCACAGCAGCCTACCATGGGGGAAATTAAGTGGAGGAAAAAAATTACATATTAATTCCTCAAATTGTGGGTTGTGTTCATGGGAAGAGAATGCTGGAATGCATGAGGAGGAAGAAAGTAAATTTAATTCGACCATTATTTATTAAGTATATAACCTATTTTGTGAGTGATGTAATTACATATAGCAATGGAAAACAACTCTCTTCTCACCATAGTTTTGGGAACTGATTTTTGTTAAGATTTATAAAGTAAAAGAAAAAACTTGTTTTTGGTAAACACATTCTTCAATGGTTATGTGAGCTTATTAATGAGGATGCTAACTCTAACTCTAATTCTACCTATGCGTGCTTTCTAATACTCTGTGGCTGTTCCATAAATCTTTAACAGAAGATTCACATAACACTTTGGGTGCCTACCTTCTTTTCGATATCTTGACAGAATGGGGAAACCAACGGAAGAAATAGACTGATCATTCGGTTTTCCCCATTTTTGTTTCACAAACAGCCTACCTCCTTATTCATTCATTTATTAAAGACTGGTCTCCCTTTGTTACCTAGGCTGGAAATTCTGAGGCTACTCACAAGTCTGATTTCACTTAGATCAGTGCTAGAGTTTTGACCTGCTTCAATTCTAATCTAAGTAAATTCACTTCTCCTTAGGCAACTGGGTAGCTCTACATTTCTAGAGGGTCTCAACATAATAATGCTGAATTTAGTGCAGATACTGGATCAGCTTGGGCATCTGTAGCTCAAAATTGAACTCGTGAAATCTTTCAGCCTCAAATTCCCTGGTAATATGAATTATAAGAATGTGGCACCAGGCCCAGCCTAATTCAATGCAATTCTTTGTTGGTAATAAGTTCCAGAATACTCAAAACGACTTTCCCTATTGATCTTTGAGTGACGCTCAAGTTAAATTTTTCAGAAACTGTGTTCTTCTATGACAACCTTACTGGCAGAGTATCAGTGTTAAAAAATTGGCCTTTGTTTCAGAGAGGCTTTGAGGATCAATAAAAAATAGTGTATAGTTTCTTAAAGGCAATCCAGTTTGCTCTCCTTTTCCTATTCAAATCTATACCACCTTCGGTGCCTGCCCAAAAGGGAGGCAATCAAAGTTCTTTCACTTCATCTTTCAAGGAATTTTGTTTGATTTTCACATATGCAGAGAAGATGCCTTGTTGGGGGAAGGAAGTCTTTAAGATAGTGTCTTACTTTAGTAAATCAAAGGATCAGCTACATAGATTGGTTGTTCAGCTATTTGCATATATTACTCTAGATAATATAAATTCTTTATCCACTAAGTTTTTCTTCTTTGTATAGTTAAGCTAAAGTTTCTTGCATGACAATACATCTCATTAAGGATATTCTGGAACATAACAAGCTTTGATGTCATTAGGACTACACCGTTTTCAAAGCATAGCATCTAAAGAGTTTTACCATCTCGAGGGAATTCCTTTTCACTTTGACTTTGCTTGATAATATCTTCTACAAGCAAAGTTCTACCCATTTGATGCCTTACTATATAATAATCATGGGGTTGTGGAACAAAGTTATCTCTTTTCATCTTTCAAGGAATTTTGCATGATTTTCATATATGCATGAAAGATACCTTGTAAGTGGGGAGTCTTTAAGATACTGGTGTCATATACTTAACCAAGTTTTACCATGGTCAAAAAATAAGCATAGGGGATCTTAGTTGTGCCACTGTAAAAAATGTAGTCACCTACGGAATTCATGAGGGTCCTTTAATCTCATTGATGAAGAGAACTTTCAATGCAAGGTCTCCCTCCATCACTGTAGATCAAATCTCTCAGGGACTTAGATAAGTCCTAAAAAGTTGCTCATGGCAACATAGAAGCTAAGTGATTTCCTCAGGATCAAAGAGCTTGTAATTTTCTTAGAGTAGAATTTGAATTTCTACCTTCCTGACTCCAAGCCCTACATTCTATCCTCAATGATGGACTATCAGCTATAGAATATTGTTTGTTGAAGGCTATCAATGCATAGATTATCCTCATAAAGATTTTGTAGTGATGGGAAAGTGGGCAGATGACTCAGTAATTATTTTTCTTGATTGTCTTTTTAAAAAATCATGACTTATTTGCAAGCATTTGGTATACTCATAACTTCCAGATATCTTGAAAAATGAATCTCTTATAGCACACACCCTCTGGCATACTTAGTCTGGTCCAGTGGCAATTTCCATCTTTATTTTCTTTAGTGCCATTTTTACTTGTTCATGCAACCAGGAATGGGCCCATCTCTAACTGACTTATAAGAGCCAAATTAAACATTTTTCTTATGAACACTTGCATCTCAGAAATTGGAAGTGCTTACAAGTCAGGACTTGATTTATTGTTTTGTAGAATTGTTTAGACTTAAGAAAGTATTTATAATAAAGTTTTAAAACATGTATACATACATTTTATTTTCCAGAGAGTCTGGTTGTTAAACATTTAATGGCATATCCCTATATTGCTCTATAAACACTGCTTGATCTCAGCAGGAATGAAGTAGAAGGCCCAGGAAATTGTCATTATCAGGCTGGGGAACTGGTCAGTGCAGCCTAACTAAAACAAAACAATAATAATGATTGGCATTTATATAGTACCTTAAGGTTTGCTAAGTACTTTACATCTATAATCTCATTTGAGCCCCATCTCATTTCTGCAAGTAACCTAGAAGGGACTATATAATGTTAGAATTCAAAACAAGTTTTCTATAGGACTCTGCAGATCTTCCTCGTTTTGTTTGTTCATTGTCCTCTTAATTTTATCTAATAATTGAGATTATTTGGGTGTCTCTAAGATTTCTATAACTGTGTTTTGCTTTCTGCTGCCTTTCACAGTTTGTTTTTTTTAAACCCTTGTACTTTGGTGTATTGTCTCATAGGTGGAAGATTGGTAAGGGTGGGCAATGGGGGTCAAGTGACTTACCCAGGGTCACACAGCTGGGAAGTGGCTGAGGCCGGGTTTGAACCTAGGACCTCCTGTCTCTAGGCCTGACTCTCACTCCACTGAGCTACCCAGCTGCCCCCTTTCACAGTTTTAAAGAAGATAGTGCTAATAATATTACCCCATTTTTTCTTCATTAGATTTTACAAACAAGTTTATATTCTAAATTGATGCTGTCTTTATTCTTTTTCTCTTTTTGTCAAGGTTAGCTGGCTGTGGTGCTTTCTAAAGTCTTTTTTTGTTTCCTTGAAGTGCTAAATGAGTTAAACCCATTAAACCTGCTTTAAAAATGCTGATCATCTATGGCGATGTTTGTTCCTATATCCATTTTCTCATTTTTAATGCTTTAGTTGTTCTCTCTCTGGATTGACTCAACATACACTCACACTAGCAGAAGAAACAGCTCCCAGAAGGATGGCCACCACTATAACTCATGCTTACGAGTCTATGGGTAATTCTTGTAGGCAGTGGGAAATAAATTCCTACTATTGATCACATCAGTTCCTGATCCTTCACCAGCAAATTTTCCATGTAATGAATCAATTAGCTAGACTCTACTAATTTTTTTAAAGACTGTGTCTCCCTATCTTGTCTAGGCTAGAAGCATAGTGGCCACTTATGGGCCAGTCCTATTGCTTGTGGTCAGGAAACTTTGAACTTCTTCCTTTCTTCCCCATCTTGAGGCAGAGTGTTGGCCCTAAGTATCAGAGGCTCACCATTATAACACCAAACTTAATGTGGTCACCCAATTGGCTTCAAAACAATCCACCAGTTTCTACCTCCCCATTAGCAAGGACTATAGATATATACCATTATAGTCAGCCATTAAAACTCTTAATTAGACTTTTTGGGTCATATGAGCAACAAGATAGTTGGTTAAATATTTTCTTTGATACCATGATGTCTCAAACCTCTCCAAAATAGAAATTATGCACCAAAGATAAAGCAACTTCAGCCATTCCTATGTTCTAGGACATCTAGAATCTAAAAGAAAAAAATTCAGCAAAATATGACTATTAATAATATAATGTTCCATCTATAAACTGGAGATACACCTTTCCACAGATATACCTGGGGGAAGAGTAAGCACAAGCTTCCATAACACAGAACTACATGTAAAGGGAGCACATTTGTCCTGGGTAAGTCACAAGTTTGGACTCTGGGACACTGATGTCTGGTTCAGGAATATTTTGCACAAGTCACTGATAATCAAAACCACTTCTCTGTTGGTTGCTTTTCTTAGGCCACCTCTCTTGCTGAAATAGTACTTGATTCTTTAAGAAAAAGTAGAAATCCCAAGTTCTGAATCTGCAAAGAATTTCCAGGTTTGTTCTCCTGGTGTGACTCTAAGATTGTAATACATTTTTACTAGATACTTTAAGGGGCAGCTAGATAGAGAGTCAGGCTTGGAGAGAGCAGGTCTTGTATTCAAATGTGACCTCAGACCCTTCCTAGCTGTATAATCTTAAGCAAATCACTTGACCCCAATTACCTAGCCCTTATTGCTCTTCTGCCTTGGAACCTATACTTAGTTTCAATTTTAAGACAGAAGGTAAAGGTTTATTTTTTTAAAAATAGATACCTTACACTTTCGGATGTACAGACCTTCTTTACCATGGCTGGCCCCAGCTATGTTTCTTCAATGACAGAATTGTCCTGGTGAGAAACTCAAGTGTTATCTGAATACTAACTAGGCAAAGCACATTTATACTTCTAGCACTAAATAGTTGTTGAAATCAAGGTTTCACAGCTAAACATTGAAAGTCTTTATGTTAGTTATATGAAATTTATATGCTAGGAAAGAAGATGCTTCAGCAATTTTTACCTTGAGAAACTGCCTTTTCATTGTGAGGCCACCTTTCTCACTGATTCTTTCACAGCTGTCACAGTTTGTCCCTTTTCAGTTAAATTGTTCACATCTGAAAAGGGCACATCCTTTACGTATATTTTTGAAGTCTTTGCATCTTGAAAAGTATTTTATTTGGAGTGAGATAAAGGTTGTTCCATAGCCAATAAACATCTTTTATACTGGAGAGATCATTGCCCACATTTGGGCAAAATTGATTTAGAGATTTCCCTGTACTTTATTCCAGGTTAAAACAGAGCCTCTTAGAAGGGACCCCTGAGTCACAGAGAAACACTTGTAATAAGCATTGCAGTAAGAGATGATAAAAAAGAAAAGGGAAAAATGTTTTTAAAAAACAAACCTTTTAATCCAAAGTGTGCTATGAAATTATTTTTTGTTGTCTTTGGGTCCCTGATAAAAGAATTTTGCTAATGACGTTATTTGCCTCTCCAAAGAGGATCCATAACTCACATTTTCCTATTCCTGGCTTTTATCTTTTGATTTTATTTGTTATCAAGATTGATGCAATTTGGCTCTTCCAATTGTCTTCCAATATATGTTAGTAAAAAGAAAAAGGGAAAAAAGAAAGATCTAAAATATGACAGTTTCCTATTGTTCTTGAATGCAGAAAAGACAAATTTGCAAAAGTTTAATAATCTAGTAAGCTTAAATTTTTCCTTTTCTGTTTCTCAGAATTTTTGTTTGGGGGATCCATAATGAAACTAGATACCAAACATCTTCCATTTAAACAGTAAGAACTTAATAAATACAAGTTGGTTTTGATGATTTGTCAAGTCAGGTTATAGAATTCCAACACTCATATTTTACAGAAGATCAGAAGTTCTAGGACTTAACTGGCTCTAGAAATAATTACACCTCCTTCTTCTCTATGCAAAAATGTTACTTTCTTTGCCTGGTAGTTGCTAAAGTTCCACCTTCATTTTACCATGTGACCTTGAAGGAGACAACATTGACTTTGAATTACTGATAAAGAGTATCATATGAAAAACTAAGATTGTCATGTGTTTACGCACGCACACACACACACACACACACACAGTATCAGAACATTATCTAGTATGCTTAGTGTAATGTAAGTTGGGCAGCATGGAATCCCTGCAAAATACATGGATTCCATGCTGCTATCCTTACATTACATTAGGAATGGAGGAATCTGAATTCATTAGAAAGAAACTCAATCCTCTACACTAAAGCAACACTGGAGAATTGATCATTTTCACTAAAACAACTCACCAAATAAAGTTCCCAAAGTAACATGTAAAAGCTAAAAGTTATATGTAAAGAAAAGAGTTTATTTAACCTATATTTTTACCATTCTTGACATCCTTTTTCTCAATGGATATATTTTATTAGTTGATAATTTATGTATCAGAGGGGAAAAATCTGAGTAAAAATTTTGGAAGATATCTCTGAAATTACATCACTGAAATAGTTCCAGCCAATTTTTTTTTCTGACTCAGAATTTCATTGTCAAACTAGAATGGAGTAGTTTCCTTTCCACTCTATACAACATCAGAGAGCCAAGCTTGCCAGCCTGTTCCATTCAGCAGCTGGATATAACCCAAGGGGGAAAAAAGGCTGAACTAATTATTGAGGCATTAGAAATGGAATAGCTACCTCTTTCCAAGTGGCTCCCCAAACAAACTTCACTGATAGGAGGGGTTTCCGGGTCTCTATTTCTCAGAGGGCTTCTTCAGCCCTGCCTAGGGAAGTCTTTTGCTTTAATTTCACTTTAACGAAGCAGGTGAAAGGCCATTTGGCACCAGCCAATTCATTTACTCCAGCTGTCGAGAGGAACACGGTTGCTAGGCAACCCAAGTCTGCCTCTCTTGGTGCCTACATCAGGCTATGAAATTGAGAGTTGTTGAGGCTGTTGTCCTAGTGCAGTCAACTTAAAGCTGAAATGCCTCCAGGTCGTAGGTATTCAAACCCACAAATTTCATAATCCTTAACAGAAGTACATTATCCCTTGTAATTCTTTGGTGTGGGTGAATGTGTGCAACATATTTAGACAACACAAAGCTATATTTTCCACATGAAAATAACAGGAATATGACTTTATAATCAGAACTAATTTGCATTTTAAAAGATGAACGGATTCACAGCTGTATTTAACACTCCTTCCTGTCAACTTATCTTCTTTTATTTTTATCTTCCTTCTCTCTTCCTTCCCTTTTATATTGTGTACTTTCCTTTCTTCCTTTTCCCATCTTCCCTCTAGTCTTCCTTCCTTCTTCTCTTCCCTTTTTTCTCAATGAAAATTAATCCGGTCTTGTTTTATACATTAATCTTTATCTTACTGCTTGCCCCTTGTGACAGTGAATTTGAAATGAAAAGGCTGATTTTCTTTAAAGTTTGTCTAGTTAATATTTGCACCTGACTTCTTGTCCCCATTTTGTTTTGGTTTTAACCCTTGATTAGAATGGGTTATTAACAAAATACTACCCCAGACCTGCCAATTTTCCTCCTTCTGGTTCAATATGTTCTGGGCAAGGACATTTATTGTCTTTTTTCCTAACACTTACCAGGCTGTCCCTTTGCCTCTACAGTTTTCTTGGCACATCTTATTAGCCTTGAGGCCACAGAGCTTTTCTGAGTCTCTTTGTGTCTCTTTAGCACTTAGTTTTTTTAATGCAATACCCTCTGTGTGATGTCCATGTAGGACATTCTTTTACATACTTAATACCATGGAGATATCACCACTGAATGGCATTTAATTTGAATAGAGATGAAAAGAATATGCTTTTCTTTGTTCTTTCTTACTGACTCTGGAAATGGCTCATGCAGGAAATGAGAGCAAATTGGTTTTGGTGAGTAGGCTGTCATTATGGGCAATGGATACTGGTACTGCAACAGGGAATAGAGCTGGAAATGATCAAAGGGGAATGTTGGGTTTTCCTGGAGAAGTGTCTACTGAAGACAGTAATATATTCCAAATATGGACACCCTTTAGTGGACCAGGGAAGTATAACTTTAATTTGTCACTGTGGAAAAGCAGTTAGCAGAAAGAATGGAGAAAGTATCTTTACCTACCAAGGATTTGGTTTATGGTAACCTTGATCTGAAAATCTTTGTTGCAGACAAAACCATCTGAGAGAATTTTTTAAATGATCATAGGAATAATTAATGGTGTATTTCTTCTTGTAATGTTGAGGAACAGAGGCCTAGTTACCTCCCTTCCTCTTATTTGCAAATTAAAAGGTGTTCTTATTAGATCAACTAATCAGCTCAACATTTCTTAGAGGGGGCTGTCATAAAGAAAAATACAGATATTCTTTAAAGCTTGAAAAGTGCAAAGATAGATCATTATGACAATGAGTAGTCTGAAAATGGCAAGGAAAATTTTTGAAAGTAGTAAAACTGTTTATTGAGCTAAAAGCTCTTTTGAATCTTCTCTATTTTTACTAATAATTCCCTTTTCTCCTTTTCTAATTTTCTAAATTTTGACTTTTGTTCCCTTATGGCCACCATAATTAGCCATAATAACATATCAGTTCTTCCATCAAGATGCAGCTCTTTAAAAACCTTTCTTCATTACCTTAACTCAGAAGCTAATCACTCTATTTACATTTGGCTTTTCCAATTGACTAGCTAGTCTCCCTAATTCCAAGATCACTGATATACCAATTTCCTCTGAAACAACACTTGTGTGGTACAATAGATAATGCAGTGGGCCTTGAGTCAAGGAAGTTTTGTTGTTGAGTCATGTCCAACTTTTCATGACCCTATAGCTACCTATGGAGTTTTCTTGTCAAGGATACTGGAGCGGTTCACCATTTCCTTCTCCAGTGAATCCTTTTGTCTAGCAATCACAGGTAAAGTGAGCTGTCCAGTAGTAAGTCTTCCTGACTTTGGCATACAGGGCCTAAGTGATTAGTCTCAAGTCACTTAGCTAGGAAGTGTCTGAGGCTGTGTTTGAATTCAGGTCTTCCTGACTTTAGACCCCAGTACTCTTAATCACTGAGCCACAGTTACTTCAGAGTCAGAAGACATATTCAAATCTGGTCTCATAGATTAACTGGTGTGACTTTGGTTAAGTCATTTCACCTTTAGTTCAGCTTCCTCAAGTGTAAAATGGAGAAATAAATATCACCTATCTCCCAGGTTTGTTGTGAAGATTAAATAAAATAATATGTGTGTTAGTTCAATGCCTACCACATAGTGGGAGCTCAATAAGTACACATTTCCTTCCTTCTTTCACTTCCACGCTGAACATTGCCACTTGCTACCTGGGAGGCTTTGGGTAAGTCATTTAAATTTCATATGCTTCAGTTTCCTTATTTCTAAAATAAAGTGAATGGCACTAGATGACATCCCACTTTATTTCCAACCCCAAATTTATAATCTTTGGTCCTGGAACTAGATTGGAAATTCCTTGAGGGTAAATGCCACATGTTACTCTCCTTCTAAATTCCCCACAGTGACTAACACTATCCTGATTAAGTGCTCAATAAATACTAATTGATTGATTTGGTCTGTCTTCAAGGATGATTTAGTTTAAATGTTTTAAATCATAATACAGGTCACTCCAGCTTAATTCAGTTTGGTTCAGGTCTGTTTGCTTTTAAGGTGCTGTCACACTTTATTGGTTTTTCTCTAGGAAATTAGAGACCTTGATTAATGATAGGGGGTTATGGGGCAACACTATAGCTTTGAATAGTCAAGTTAACTTAAGCAATATGATTAATTTCAGTAAAATACTTGCAAATAGATATATTTAATGGAATAAAAGTACTTGAGGGATAGAATGGGGTCCCTTTCCTAAACTTGTGCAATCATTCATTT
Organism: Gracilinanus agilis; assembly: GCF_016433145.1. Taxonomy (NCBI): domain Eukaryota; kingdom Metazoa; phylum Chordata; class Mammalia; order Didelphimorphia; family Didelphidae; genus Gracilinanus; species Gracilinanus agilis. The sequence goes on along the minus strand of NC_058133.1, from coordinate 342,845,544 downwards.
CTCTACAGAATAGGAAAATCAGCTAGATAATTTGGTTAGATATTCAAGGAGATATGGACAGATATGATTATGATATCATACAGAATCAGTTAGATATTCTTGAATGAAGCTCATACAACTTTGTTTGAATTAACATAGAATGGGGCTAAGTTGGCAAATGAATGCATGCAGAAATGATTTCTCTTGTTGAGAATTTGATGGCTTCTAAATTAATATCAATTTAGTCTGTTGTTTTTACATGGATTCCATTAGGAATTGAATTTTTCTTACCAAAAATTCCCTTTATTTTTTGAGTCTGACCAGATTGAAAAGAGTTTTTGACAGGCCAATTTTCTGATCTCTTCAGATTGGAACTCCAGTAGAAAAAACAAAGAAGACTTTTTCTTAACTTTTACTTCTTAAATTTTATCTTAACTCTTGCTTGATCTGATTGTTAGCACAGTGCTAATTCATTGATTATGAGAAGAAATACAATCCTAACTCTATAAATTATAGAATCATAAGATTTCTAGGCTTAAAGAGCTGAGGCCATATATTTCAACTTCTATTTGACCAAAATCACCAACATTACTGTGTATTCAATCCAGCCAATATATGAAAATCTCTAGTGAGGAAGAGCTTACTCGCTAATTCCAGAGTAACCCAATTCTATTTTTAATCATTTTTAATAACCAGAAAGAGTTTCACTAGAATCATAGAACCTCAAAGTTAAAAAGGACTCTAGTTGCTCTTGTTCTTGTTCAGTCATTTAGTTGTGTCTGATTCTTTATGACCCAATAGACCATAACATGCCAAGCCCTTTCATCCTCCATTATCCAAAGCCTGCTCAAGCTCATGTTCATGGCTCCCATGCCACTATCTATCCATCTTATCCTCTGCTGTCCCCTTACTGAATCCATATCCAAACAAGCTTCCATTCCATGACAAGCCTTTATTAAAGATCACCAAGAAGGAAGAATCCACCTGAATCAATATGCCACATTTTTATAACAACTCTAGTTATTATGAAGTTTTTCATACATCAGGCCTAAATTTGCCTTCTGCCCCTTGTTCCAAATTCTGTCTTTTGGAACCATACATACTAAGTCTGATATCTTTTACATGTTGTAATTCTTCAACTGATTGAAGATAGAAATACTGACTCATTCCCATCTTCTCTTGTTTAAACTAAACAACCCTAGTTCTTATTTTCACATTATTTCAATTAGTCCCCATCTTGGACACCTCTCCATCCCCATACTCTCCAGTTCTAACAATTTTCCTGTCTGAAAATGGAGCTCCTAAAACTGAACATAATATTCTATTCATGGTCTTACCAAGATGGAATACAAATTCTATTTCTGGACATTATTCCTCCTTTGATGCAACCTAATATTACCATATTAGTTTTAATTCCCATATGTCACACTGTTGGCTCATATTAGGTTTAAGGTTCACTAAAACCTCCAGATCATTTTCAGACAAACTACTCTCTAGTCATTTACCCACTGTCTTATACTTGCAAAGTTGACTTTTTGAACCCATGTGTAAGACTTTACATCTGTCACTCTTAAATTTCATTGCTCTCCAATATTCTTGACTATTCAAATTTTTTTTGTTCTTGAATCTCTTATCCAATGTGTCAGTGATTCTTCAAAAATTTGTGCCATCTGAAAATTTAATAAGCATTTCAATTATATCTTTACTCAAGTCATTAATTAACAAAAGTATTAAACGGAAAACAGGAGACTTCAGTCTAGACATCTGTTGGAGTTTTCTCTAGCAGATGGAAAAACCCAAATCACTAGGTACACAATGGAAATCCTCCTTATAAGTTCACATGAAACCATTAATGACAACTTACTTAGTCCAATCATTCAATCTGTTCCTAAATCATTTAACTGTACTATATTGTCTAGCCTACATCTTGCCAAAAGAATAGCAGGAGAAATATTTTCAATGCATCACTAAAAACTAAGTAACTATTTCTATTATATTTTATTGATTTACTATTCTTATCATCCTAGAAAAAAAGGAAATGATACTTATGGCATGACCTGGATTTTTGTGATCACTTCTTCTTTTCCCAGATCACCTAGTACCTTTAGTAATGTCCCAACATCTCAATGGATCTAGGATCTTATTGCTGTGTGTACTCACTCTATCGACGTATTTCGCAGATTTTCCAGATTCTCCCATCCTGTGAGACCCTTATCTATAACCTTCTATAAACCTTTACAGGTGGGTCTACCCAACATAGAGTCGTTTTCTCTAAACTCCTTATTAATATATTCTAGAATTTTGTCATAAATTTACAGCAAGCTTACTGATCTGTAGTTTGAGGATTTCATCTTCTTTCTGTTTTGAAAATTGGGGCAAAATTTGTCATTTTCCAAATCAAGAGTCCTTAGCCTGGAACCTAGAAGCCTGTATATATACACATACCTATATACATTATACAGGTAGTATATTTATATGTTTGTATATATAAATAGAATTTTATGTCAGTAGAATTAGTTTACTTTATAATCCAATGTACTTTATTTTGTGCTTTTAGAATATTATTCTAAGAATGGGTCCATAAGTTTCCTTAGTCTACCAAATAAATCCATGGTACAAAGGAGATTAAGAACCCTTTCTCCAGACAGATTTCATTCTCCATTCTCCATTGTGTTTCAAAGATTATCAATAGTGACTCAACAGTACCATCTCTTCTAGATCTTTCAGTGCTCTGGGATATGGTTTATCAGGATCTGTAGACATGAACTTACTAAAGATATTTAAGTGCTTTTTATGCTATCTTCTCATTTACCTTGGGTTTCATTTCCTGTTAATGACTTTTGATATACTCATTTAAGGCAAAATATCACTCTTCATTGGGAAGAGAAAATAGAAGCAAAATAAGAGTTGATTCATTCTGTCTTCCTAATGTTTTCGATTATTATTTTTTAACCAAATTGAACAATTGCCTCATCCCTTCTTTCACCTTCTTCTTTTCCATAATATAGCTAAAAACAACAAAAAGGAAATAAAGATTTTTGTCATTATTAAGCATTCATTTCAGCTCATTTTACATTTCAATCCTCCCAACTCTATAGGACCATAATATAATTTTTATTCATCCTTCATTACATGCCTTAGTTTTCATTTTTTAGATATGTCTCTTTAAAATCTGAGTTAGTTGAGCTCTCTGTGGAGACATTCATCTCCTTGGGCAGCTCTCCTCTTTCCTCCTTATTGGAATTACTTTCTCCCATTTAAAAAATTTAATTCTTGAGAGATTTCTATCCTTCTTGGTCAAATTTCCTCTGAAGAATTTTAGACCAGATGAGCCTCTCTCTCCTTCTCTGAAGCTTTTGAAATCCTCTATATTAAAATCCATGATATACATAATGAAATCTAAATAAGAGTGGTGACTTGCTCCTCAAACCAATTTCTCTTTGTTAATTAGAATTTTGGCTGAGAATAGCATTTCCCCTGGTTGCTTCTTTATTTAAGTAAGATCAGGAAATTATTAACTAGGTTGCTTTGGGGAAAAGAGAAGGGGAAGAGGGCATAGAGAGAATGACAGACAGAAATAAATAGAGAGAGAGAGCACTCTAGCAGATGTCTAGATTGAAGTCCTCCATCATTAAAATTTCACACCTCCTTTTTTGATTTGTGGTTTGTTTTCTAAATTTTTTAATTGTTTTCTTCTGTTCAAGTGAAATATAACATGCTCCTATGAAAATGACAGTATAACTTCTGTCATTTTCTGGGCCAAATCATTTCTCCATGGTGTTTTCCCTTCTTTAGATTTGGATTTGCTACCTGGATATATTCTTTTCATAGATAGTGCTTTACTACTCCCTTTACCTCTTCTGTACTTTAAAAAAATATATATCCTTTCAAAGACATAGTCCAATCATAAAATGCCATCTTACCAAATTCCTACTCTAGAGCTCAAATTTACCTCTTTTTATCATGATCTCTAGCTTGTTCTTCTGCCTATACATTATACATTTGAATGTAGGCATTTGGGGTCACAGATTATGTAGATCTGGGGTGACAGTTTTCATTACTGACCCTCTTCTTTGAAATAGCCTTCTTAAAAATATTTGTACAAAAATATTTATACCTGCGCTCTTTGTGGTGGCCAAAAATTGGAAAATGAGGGGTGTCCATTGATTGGGGAGTGGCTGAACAAATTGTGGTATCTGTTGGTGATGGAATACTATTGTGCTCAAAGGAATAATGAACTGGAGGAATTCCATGTGAACTGGAATGACCTCCAGAAACTGATGCAGAGCAAAAGGAGCAAAAGCAGGAGAACATTGTACACAGAGACTAATACATTGTGGTACAATTGAATGTAATAGACTTTTCTATTAACAGCAATGCAATGACCCAGGACAATCCAGAAAGACTTATGAGAAAGAATGCTATCCACATCCAGAGAAAAAACTGTGGAGCAGAAATTCAGAAGAAAAACAACTGCTTGATCACATGGTTTGATGGGGATATTATTAGGGTTTTAATGTTAAAAGATCATTCTATTGCAAATATGAATAACATGGAAATAGGTTTTGAACAATGATATATGTATAGCCCAGTGGAATTGCTTGTCAGCTCTGGGGGGGGGGAAGAGGGATGGGAAAAATCATGGATCATGTAACCATGGAAAAAATTCTAAAAATATATACATAAATATATAAAAATTTAAAAAGAGAAATAGCCTTCCTATTTTGTATCTGAAAAATATCTATGGTCTCCAGCTTGGCAATTCTCTCTCCTTCCATTTTAGTTTAAATCCTTTTGATAAAACCTGTGAGATTCTTGGCAAATATAATTTTTTGGCAACTTTTATTTTACTTTTGTCAATTAATAAGCCTTAATTTTTTCTTCCTCTCCTCCATTGGAAAAAAAAGGAAAAACAAAACTCTCAAAACATACATGCGTATTTAAGCAAAATAAATTCTCATATTAGTCAGGTCCAAAAATATATGTCACATTCTGTACCCTAAGTCAATCATCTCTCTGCCAGCACATGGATAGCATGCTTAATTCTTGAAACTCTGGCAACATGGCTTCATCATCAGATTGATTAGAGTTCTTAAGTGCAAGTAGATTTTTTTCCATTCCTTGTTAGATACACTATATTTGGCCAAGAGCCCATCAGTACTATATATTTTTTTAAACCCTTAACTTCTGTGTATTGGCTCCTAGGTGGAAGAGTGGTAAGGGTGGGCAATGGGGGTCAATCAAGTGACTTACCCAAGGTCACACAGCTGGGAAGTATCTAACACCAGATTTGAACCTAGGACCTCCCATCTCTAGGCCTGACTGTCAATCCACTGAGCTACCCAGCTGCACCCCATCAGTACTATATTTTGAGCCATTGTCCATAAATCTAAATCCTACTCTTAGAGATCTATTTAAATAGTTTATTTCCAAAATCTGCCTTTCTATTCCGATACTCCTTTCGATCAAAAGTAATGATTAAATATGTCTTGGGCCCCAAGATTTTATAATCTTTTGTAAGGTTGTCTACATTTTTTGCACTGGCATCATGAAGCACTAAGAATGAATGTTGGTCATTAGGCTTGACAAGTCTATAGAGGTTCTTACGTGAACAAGAATTCTGAAATTCCTTTATATGATTTTAACTTCTTACCATTCTACCTCTCCCCATGCTTCATTTCTCTGAAATCTTGTCTTTATAAGAAGTCTAACCTTTACTTCCTTGACCCTTTAGTATTCCCCCAAAGTATTAACCACCTTCTGGCTTTACTTTTCTCTCTTCTCAATGACCCCAAAAGGCAGTTTAATGTTCTTCAGTCCTCTAGTCTTGAATCTTGTAGTGTGTAAAATTCTGCAACCATGTTTTCATGGGTGCAAGCTGGCAGTTGCCCATTTAGAACACAGAACCTGGCATGAGACCCAGGTGGGTCCCAGGATGACAATTTGAAGTGAGAGTATAAAAGAAGGGTCCCAGACCCCTGACTTCACTTCTTCTTCTGTACTGCACTCTGGGAGAGGGAGGAGGAATGTGGGACTGGGCCCCGGAGTGGTTTGGGTTTAGATTTCCTTAGGCAGGTAGGCACAACTACCATTGCTAGTCAACAGCTCATTGGAAAACCCAACAACCCTTATAGGAAACAAGAGTTTATTTCTATCTACAAGACATCACCATCTGGTCCAGGACTTGGAAGCCCTGGGTCAGCAACCAAGTGTGTCAGAGTAAAGTTTGCTCCAAGGCAATCTTTATTTCTACACCTTAAGAAGACCTTTGGTATTTTTTAGTGTAGTTTATTGAAGTTAGTCATCTCAAGAAATTAGCTTACCTCACCCACTTTCCTTTCCCCTTTACCTGTTTCAATCTATCACCAATAAACTCTTTAACCGTTAAGCTTAAAGATCTTGACGTCATTGCCTTACCTTAACCAAGGCCAAATAACATCAGCAGTCAGAACATTCTATAAGCTACAACTGACAACCTGTTAGGTCCAAGAAGTGACAACCTCCTTCCTTTTTTTTTAAAAACATTTATTAATATTCATTTTTAACATGGTTACATGATTCATGCTCCTACTTTCCCCTTCACCCCCCCCCCCCATGGCCGATGTACATTTCCACTGGTTTTATCATGTGTCATTGATCAAGACCTATTTCCAAATTGTTGTTAGTTGCATTGGTGTGGTAGTTTCGAGTCTACATCCCCAATCATGTCCATCTCAACCCGTGCGTTCAAGCAGTTGTTTTTCTTCTATGTTACCACTCCTGTAGTTCTTCCTCTGAATGTGGGTAGCGTTCTTTACCATAAATCCCTCAGAGCTGTCCTGTGTCATTGCATTGCTGCTGGTACAGAAGTCCATTACATTCGATTTTACCACAGTACATCAGTCTCTGTGTACAATGTTCTTCTGGCTCTGCTCCTTTCACTCTGCATCAATTCCTGGAGGTCTTTCAAGTTCACATGGAATTCCTCCAGTTTATTATTCCTTTGAGCACAATAGTATTCCATCACCGGCATATACCCAACTTCCTTCCTTTTTGACCTCACCTGTTCACCAATAGGATTACTTCCATTTCTCAGGATGGGGCCATAGAATCCTGAGTTTAAAGGGGGTTGGCTTTACTAGTGAGAGAGTTTCATCTATCTCTCATCCAGCTTGGGTGCAGGACACCTGGTACATATACCATTCTCTACTCCAGCCTAAAGTCCTGAGGGCTGACCTAATTTCATCCTCCACTCTTATCCTGCATGGCAGCCAGCCCCTAAATTACAATCCCTTTCTCCCTTATACTATTTCTGATTATATCTTGCCAAATCCTAACCCTAGATTACCCCCATCATCTGCCTTACTTGTTTGTTTTAAAAGAAATCATTAAATCAAGATGGCTGTGTCCACAGCAAATTTATATTTTTCAGAATCAACTAGGACCTGTCTGCCATAAGGTGATTCTTTTATTCCTTTTTAATTTATCCTCTATTAAACACAACTCTTCTTTCCAAAACTTCTCCCAGCTAGCTTTCTATACCATACCGTTCCTTCACCTTTCAAGAGAGGACCTCATTTCATACTTTAAGAAGAAAACAGAGACTATTGTTTTTAAGTTCCCCTCCTACCCATCCTTTATATACCTAAACCTTTTGACATCATCCTTCATTTTCTCTTTCTTTATTCCAGTCCCTGATGGACTATTTCTACTTATGATCCCATTCCCTTTGCTTCTTCTAATACATTGCTTTACAATCATCTCTACCTCTTAAGAAAAAATAAAACACCTTACCTTCTGCCTTAGAATTGATACTGGTATTGATTGGAGTATAAGGCAAAAGAGTGGTAAAAGCTAGGCAATTGGAATCAAGTGAATCACCCAGGATTGCACAGCTAGGAAGTGTCTGAGGTCATATTTGAACCCAGGACCTCCTATCTCTAGGCATGACTATCTAATCACTGAGCCACCTCTTTTTAATTTTCAATTGCTATCTTTCTATAGGTTCCATCTTTACTGCCTAAAACAATTTCTCCTCATCCTTAAAAAAAAACAAAACCCTCATATAGCCTGACTAATCACTCAAGCTGAGCTGCCATCCTATATCTCTCCTGTCTTTCACAGCCAGAATCCTAGAGAACTCTATTTGCTGTTTGTTGTAACCTTCATCTCCTTTCCCCTCATTTCCTTCTCAATCACTTATAATTTGGTTCCAATATTAACTCACAACAGAAACTGCTACCTCTCAAGTTACCCCAAATTCTTTCATTGTCAACCGAATAGATTTTTCTTAATTCTCCTAATTGTTGACTCTCTGTAGGCTTTTCTTTTTGTTGACTTCCATCAACAAATTTTCACAAAGAGAAGAGTTCCAGGGCAAGTGGAATTCAAGGATGGTGGCTAACTACTTTTGGATACTGAGAGTTTTTCCAGAAGTTAAATGCAATAGAAAATCATCAGTAACTAAACAGAAAAAAATCTGTACCTAAAATAAACACAATTTTATATATATATACATATACATCTGTGATTTTGGTAAAAATGTAGGCGATTCAAAATATCCAAAGTCATCTTTGAAATTAGTGCAGAAATACTATAGAACACATTTTTATGGGTATGGCAGAAAAAAACATATCTTTTTTTGTCTAGTGCAATAAAAAGAACTGACTCTTTTACTCTTTCACAAGACTATTTACTTCCTTTTCTCACTCTCTTCCCATAATGAAAAATTATACCTTTTGGGGAATAAATGTATCAACAACACCTATATATCTGATGAATATGATGTGCATTGATTTTTATAGACCACTTTCATTTAGCTCATGCATAAAATAGTAAATATGTCTTACTTTAAGAAAACCTGATATATAAAAGAATAGATCCACTCCAAAGATAAAGGAATACCATTAGTGTTTATTTAAATAATTATTTTGTACTTTATAATATCACCATGAAATTGAGAATAAAAAAAGTAAAGGGCATAGAGTTATAAAGGAATATCTCTTTTTTATGTGAGAATTTTGGTTAAAGAACAGGAAATGAACTTTAAGGTTAGAAAATGAACTTTTTTTTAAAGAAAATGGATTATTTCTACTTTTGAAGGATGTGAAGTACCATTCCTTTCGAACATGAACAATTTGTTGCTGAAAGGCACAGAAAAAGAACTTTTGTGCATGAAAAGTTCATAAAAATCCACATGTGAAAGAACATATTTTTCTTTAAAATATGAGGAGAGATAAAAGAGGACTGGACAGAGAACTAGGACAATCTATTTGAGCAGAGAAATGATTAAGCCTGCAAAGGCATTGTGGACCCTCAGTTCATTTGCATGGAATTATTTATTTTGGAGGTTGAGAAGTTAAAACATAAAATGGTTAATTAAAAAACTATTTGGAGACTGTGGGAAGATTAAATAAATACTGTTGGTTTCATACTTGACAAAACTTTAAATTTTGTGAATTTTACTTCCTAAGGGAAAGATGAGTCACTGACCAACAGGAAGCTCCAATTTATACCATTAGAAGTAGTGATGAACCCACTTAGAAAAGAGTTAAGATGATAAAAGAAGCAGTTAAAAAGGAAGAAACAGTCAAGTGAGACAAGCTAGCAGGAGCAGTCAGATGACAAGAAGGCTTCAGTTACTTTATTTGAAAGGTTGAAAGAGAATTGTCTTTGGGTTACTTGAAGAAAAGACTGGGATCCTTCTGATTAGAAGAAAGTCTAAATGTGGTCAAGTTTCAACTCTTCAGCACCATCTATAGTTGAAAAGAGTCAAAGCCTCTCAGAGATTCCTTTTTGCTTCCTGTTTGCATGCTCTAGTTCAAGAATAAAAATCAAAGAGGGAAAGATAGGCTTTACATTTGTTTTGCTATAAACTTTTGATTTAGATTCTTAAAATGGACAATTGTTTGTAGAAAAAAAATCTTAGTGCAAGGTCTAGCAAATAGTAGGCACTAAATAAATGTTTCTTTCTTCATAAGCATGTTCTGTTGAGAGAAGAGCTGGCTATTTGTGTTGCCCAGAAATTCAACTTGAGTTTTGCTATGAGCCCTGTCTTTCTGAAACAGGGTAGTGAGATTTAATTGGACAAAGCAGATTCCAGTTGATTGAGGAGCTGGCTGAGTTTCTTAACATTGCCCAGCGAGTCAACCTAAGGTTTTTGCAATTCTCTGTCTTTGGTGAATTATTTCTCATTATAACAGTTTAATATTATTTCAGTTCCCTTTTAAGGGAATAAAAAAGCTCATCATTATTTCATCATTTCATAGGTAGAAGAGAAACCAATTTGCCCAGCAGGAAGCAGTGAAAACCAGAAGGGGAACAGTTAGCAGACGATCAACTTTGTGTGAAGTATATTGTTACTCAAAAAAACAATGGCATCAAGCCTTGCAGTACAGAGTTGTAACTTGTCCTTAGCAAGTATTTTCCTCATTTGTGTCTCCTAGCTCCATTTTCATTAATGTGTGCTCTCTCTTTCCCAGAGACTGCATGTATTGATGAAAGAATGTGACTCAGATTTATCTATATACTGATTACTCTTTCATTTGTTTTATATTGAGTAATTATGTTATAATTCTTGTTAATATTCTTGCTTTTACCTAATCATTAAAGTGTTTTATGTTTAAGTGTTAATAATCTAATTGTCACTGATTTGAGGTTACTTAAAAGCACTCCACTGGAGGCTCAGAAGCTACAGTGGTGAGTACTGGGATTATATCCCCCTATAACAGCATTACCCCTAAGAATTTGAAAAAGGTTTTCAGTTGTAGCTATATGATGGTAGCCCTTCTCTGGAAACCCTAGGCTAGCAAATGTGAGATTAGCTTGTAAATCAGTCCAAAGAGAGAGGAGGTGGCCATGCTTTATACCAGGGTCTATACAGTCTAGCTCCCTAATTTTGTAGGTGCAGAAACTAAGACACAAATGCTTGTCCAAGATCACACACGTAGCAAGTAGGGAAACTAGATTTGAGTACAGGTTCTCTGACTCCAAACTCAAACTCAGTATTCGTTGCACCATAACAAGGGAAAAAATTCCTTTGAAAAGAAAACCCCCTAATGTATTTTCATATGCTTCAACCTGTAAATTAAATTAAATTAGCATATAATTGTTTGATAATGCTTTCTAGGCAAAAAAAAAAGTCCATACTAGAGATACTTGGTGTTGTACCTCTTTCACTCCTGATTCATGTGAAAAGGTGGCCTTTAATGGCAAAGCAAACCTTTCTGAATATATAAATGACCCCATTCTATTCCATCCTCTCTGGCAGATTTTTCCCTCTATCTTCCCTACTTTCTCTCTTATCTCTCTTTAACAGATCACTAAGTAACCTCTCATCTTTTAAAGTTCATTTTATGGGTCTCTACAACAAAATTAAAATTCTAGTATCTGTTGTCTATAAATCTTCAGGTCATTCAGTCCCCTTCCTTCTTTTATAAGTTCAGTAATTGGCTCAAAAATTTTCTCTTCTCTCCATTTTGTGCCCTCATAATAGGGGGTTTCAAAATACATATTGACTCTTCCTCAAACATGCCAATCTTTCAATTTTTCAACCCACTCACATCCTACTTCTCCATCCCACCTCAATCACATACAAAAAGGATCACTCTCCATCCTGCCATCACCCACAAATGTACCAGCTCCCCGATCAATACTTCCAAAATGCACTTATTCAACTATAATCTATTGGCTTTTTGTCTCTCCCTCTTCCTTTCCTTACTTAACCCTACTATTTGTTCACCATGAACTCTAATGTTTTGACCCCTCAGTTCTGTCCCAAGTATTGCCACTGTACTTGCCACTCTCTTCTCCTTTCTTCATATTGAACTCTTGGCGAACAAGCTTAACTCTATACTGTCCTCTTCTCTTAGATTCCAAGCTTTCATATCATTTCAATTGATTATGTCCTACTAAGCCTCAGCTTGGATCACCCTCACCATCTACTGCCTTTGCTCTTATACATGTGCTGCTGAATGAAGATGGAGAAAATCATACAACCATTCCAACTGGGTCCACTACAACTTTATGCTACACATTCTCAATTGGGCCACTACTGCAAAGTATACAGCACTTTAAAATTTGGAAAGTACACAATCTTATTTGATGCTCACAACAATTTTCTCAGGCTTAGATGTTAAGTGATTTGCCCATGATTTCATAGCTAATAAATGTCAAAGGTGAGATTTGAATTCAGATCTTTCCTGACTCCAAGCCCACTAGAGTATATCCAATAAAATCTATCCATTGTAGTAGCAATTGTTGATTTAATTGTGTACCTGCACAGAACAGGCTCTTTAGAAATTATATCTTCTAATTTTTTAAGTTTTCTGAAATATTACACAAGATAATATGCTACCTATGTGATCTGGGGCAAGGGACTCTGTCCATTCTGGACCTCAACTTCCCTATCTGTCAAATGAAGGGTTTGGGATAGACGACCTCTGAGTCGTTTCAGCTCTAAACTATGATCCTATATTATATGGTTTGTTACAAATGGCTGAATGGGCAATGGGATACAAAGCTCAATTTTTTCCTGTTGTCCTATTCTTTCTAAACCAAGATTTTAATCATGGGATCAAAGAAGCTGAAGACTGTAAGTGAGCAAATTTGAGGATGTCAAATAGTTCTAACTAGAAATATTCCTGGAATTGACCTAATTTGGAATTTAAATTATCTTGAACAGCTAATTTCCTATATGACTCTCCACTTTTCTCTACAGTTCTCTACCTTTTCAAATGTATACAACTTATCCTAGGAAGCATCTCCAAAGAGAGAAAAAATAATTTGTATCATTTAAATACCTTTTCTCCACAAGTAGAAGATATTAACTTTACTTATATGCATACATCTTTTCTTTTTTTATTTCACAGAATATTATAAACATATGAACTACCACTGGTGATAGGTAGCTCTTTGTGGCATTATAGGAGCTCTTTTCTGCTCAGTTGTACTAACTAATGGAATACTTGTGGTTATACTAACCACAGGAGAAGGATATACCTGACATGGAAAATTTTCATTTCTTGCCTAATTAATAAGCAATTCCTAGGATTTCTATCCCTTTGCTTTCTATCCCTCCTCCTCCACATAACCTCTCTTCTCCCAAACAATTGGCTGGTGGTAGCTAATCGGTAGCCTAGGTCTGCCTGGAGCTTAGAGGAAGGATGCCTCTGGGTACTGGGTATACATAGCTCAGGGTTATTAATACTACTTCAGCCTTGAAAGAAGGAATATACCTGCTTGGAAAAATCAGTCAAATAAATCCTTATGACTTTGTTACTTTGCTATCAGGTAATTAATTAGTACTATGTGGAAAATGTACTCTCCATCATTAGACTTTACTGGTTATGATCACAATTTATACAATTATTAACAAAGTGTGCTGGTGCCATTTATTTATCAACAATAATTACCTTATAAAAACTAACAAGATAATTTTTAGGAGCCTGTGAGATTACAGGACAGAACCACAATAATGTCCAGAGTTATTAACATTGCCTCCCTGGAAAAATAGGTAAGGCATGAATTCATTAAACTCATCGATGATAGATAACTCAGAGACATCATAGACTGCAGAGGGCAGATGAAAGCTAATACAAATAGACCCAAGGAGGTTAGAAAAATGAATAGAATGCAATAAAATGCATGTAACCTAGAAAACCAAGAGCAAAACATCTGGGGAAATTAAACAAAGAAATTAAACATCAAGGAGAAATGGTATTTAGGGAGCATAATGCTGAAAATGAAGCTTGATAGTAAAAGGAAAATTAGAAAGGTATTTTCCGGATGATATAAGAGCAGAAAGAGAAAATGTAATTTCAGCTGAGGTTCTGTGATGCAGCAAACTGAAAGAGCTGGATGACAATTTTTCTTCCTATGGCAATGATGATGGCACAAGTAGAAGCCTCATCATTTCAATTGTCTTACAAGTTTTTGGTAGGGGAAAATGAAAAAGTTGAGAGAGGATTTAGGCTAATTAAATCAACAAATGTACTGTTAACATACCATTACATGGCAACCTGAAAAATTAATGACCTGATTAATTTTCCAACTCTATAGAAAAAATGGAAGCAATATGATTCATAAAGAATTACACTGTATTTGAATTTTGTCCTAGATGATTAGATAGGGTAGGATACATTACTATTACAAATATTCTTTGAAGATAATCGACATCACAATTAGGGATAGAGGAAGTAATAAAGAGAAATAAGACAAAATTGAATAAAGGAAACTCTGTCTTACCATGATAAAATATTGCTCAATAATGACAACAGAAGTGTCCCAAAAGAGTGGTGAAAGCTTTGTAAGGAGACAGATTTGAAGCAAATAAAAGATTCCCTCTGCCCCCTATAATAAAAGATATTAGAAAATAAGTATTATTTTATTAGTTTAAAGGTAAGAAGTAGAGAAGCTGGCTTGAGGAAGAATTGGAATTTCAAATAGAACTGAGAGAGAGTGTTAATTTCAACTGGTGGCAGTTATAACCGTTATTTCTATGACAGTTACATGCTCTGGGTGTGGCATTCTGACAGTTGGCTTCTGGCAGTCAACAGAGCCACACACAGCTTCTTTCTCTCTCAGGGCTGGAGAAGGTAACATCTTTGCCCCTCTCAATCTTGGTCTGAGGGAAAGACTTGAAGGAGTGGAGTGTTTCTTTTCCAACTTGGGAAACACTATTCATTTATCTGCTACTGTCTATAAATTGATTAAACTGTGAAAAGACCAAAGAAAACCTGGTCTTTGTTTTGGACTCTCAGTCTGTTAAGGCTCAGAGTTCTAACTTGATTCTTGTAGAGACTCAACCAGCTAGCCTTGGTTATCTTTATAACTTAAAGGTGAAGTTAAGAGTTAGAGTGGTGGGGGCAGCTGGGTAGCTCAATGGATTGAGAGTCAAGCCTAGAGATGGGAGGTCTTGGGTTCAAATCTGGCCTCAGACACTTCCCAGCTGTGTGACCCTGGGCAAGTCACTTAACCCCCATTGCCTAGCCCTTAGCACTCTTCTGCCTTGGAGCCAATACACAGTATTGACTCCAAGATGGAAGGTAAGGGTTTAAAAAAAAAGAGTTAGAGTGGTTAGGTTTATTTAGAATAGTATAAATTTGGTTATATCAGGGAGGATTAGCATAGCCAGCATGAGAAGTGGTTCCTTGAGGGACCTGGGAGTTTATTTGGGTGGATTTAGAATTCCTTAGAATTAGAAATCCTTTTTCCTTTGTATATATTTAAATATATATATTTAGTAAATATATATATATACATAAATATATATATATATTTAAATAAATAGTTTATTTTTCATAAACAAGAGTCTCTTTAGCATTCCTTGCACCTGGCCCTGATGGAAAGTTCATCTTTGAGCTTTACTTCACTTATCACTGAAGATACTTTTATAAAATCTATCAAAAGTATCTAGAAACAATTTTCAACCTTTCTTTTCTAGTTCTTTTTCCTTTATTTTATTGTTTGACTAATTTTATTTTTACACCCTCCTCACCAAAATAATTCTTTTTCTAAACCCTTAACTTTAATTATAGTATCCATTCTAAAACAGAAGACTGTCAAGGGCTAAGCAACTGGGGTTAAGTAACTTGTCCAAGGCCACAGAGCTAGGAAATGTTTGAGGCCAGTTTTGAACCCAGGTCCTCCTGGCTATCATCATGTTGCCCTATCCATTGTGTTACCTAGTTGCCCCCAAAATCACTCATTAAAAAAAATCACAAGGCTTACAATAGTGATGCAATGGAAAAAAGAGCATGCAGTAAGCATTATTTTTCCTTTTTGGTATATTGCCATGAATTAGATCAGCTTCTAAATATATTTCTTAAAATTATGCCTTGAAAATGTGGATAGGTGAGGTGTGAAGAAAAGTAGAGGAATTAACTAAGCATCCCAATGGCCTTAGACCAGGTTCAACTTGAGGCTCCTATCTCCACAGACATAATCCTTGTAATAACATATTTGGGACACTAAAATGGATTAAGGATATTTCAGAAAGTTTATCCCTCCCAAGGAAGGATTTTTGAATAGTAATGCAATAAATTAGACTACTAGTAGTAAAGTGGCTTGAACACAAATCATCATAGCATTTAGACATATATAGAACCTAAGAGGCCATCCAGTTCAACTCCCTTATTTTATAGATGAAAAAAGAGAGGACCAAAAAGATTTGACTTTCCTGAGGTCACATAGTTAATAAATTATCTCATAAGCATTTGTACCCAGGTCCTATGAGTCAAAATTCAGTGTTCTGTCTGGTCCTATATACTAGACTCCTCTTATCCAGATAAGATGTGCTAAATTATATTCCAGCTCAATTAATTGGCCTTTCTGTTTAGTTAGTTGCTTTTCCCTCTAATTTCTAAAAGGGAAAGTTGATTAGAAAGAATTTTTAAAATTAAATAGAATAAAATAGAGATCTTTCACATGGGGAAAAAAAACAGAGAAAACTCCATCTTGGGCAGAATAAATATCAGGGGATTCTTGTCTCATAACTTAAATGTTCTTTTTGTTTGGGTCTCATAGACCATCAAATCTAGAAAGGACTTGAGACTCTAGAAGGGTCTTTGAAATTCTTTGTTTTACATATGGACATTCAAGTTGAACTATAATGGTTGTAGAATATCCCACCATTAAGGTTATCTCTTTGGGTTCTAGCCCTTATTAAAATTCATACATGTTACCTAGAAAGAAGGAAATACCCATTAACTCAAGTCACATCAATAAGGATTTATAAAGCATTTACCAAGTCACTAGATTCTGGAGTAGGTAGAATAGAATAAGATATAAGAAAATATACAAGGTAAGATGGTACCTGATTATGAAGGACTTAAAAATCAAATGATTTAAAATATGATCCTAGAGGAAATAGGAAGCACTGGCATTGATTAAAGAGGAAAGAGATTTGGTCAGACCAGAGATGAAGAATTTGATAGCTGAGTAGAAGATGAGCTGGAATAGGAAACAAGCTTTAAGTGATGAAGGCATGCACCTGAGTGGTGACAGTCTTAGAGGAGAGAAGGAAGTATTATATGAAATATATTGAAAATGAAGAATCTACAAGACTTGATAATTTCAATATTTGTGCTTATTTAAGTATTATTAGTGGGTTGATTTTCTAGGTTTTTAGATGTGTAGTTGATTTATCTTCTTTTTCTCGTCAATAATATAAGTAGCAAACTCGAACTTTTTGACTTTAAAATCCACCTAACACTTGCCTCAAATGGATAACACTCTGAAGTCAATCACATAATCAGCAATAAGCTCAAATATACTTAAAATTTAACCTAGTCACATTTTCTTTCTCCCACTCACCCCCTACATTGCCCCCTTGAAAAATAAATATTTTCAGGGTTACCAGTTCTTTTACTAGAATGTGACCAGACAAAAAGCAAATAAATGTCTGTCCTTGGTACTGTGGGATAAATATAATTATTTTAGCAACAAAAGATTACTGGTGTTGTCTTGCACATCCTTGGATTACCCTATTTTCTCTACCTTAACATATTCCTTCCTAGACTTCAAAGTTCTCCCCACCAAAACTAACTGCCCTAGGTTTCTTCCTCTCAGAACTCTGTATTTATTTTATAAGATACAGAATTCTATTTTGATAATTTAGATCATGTTGATTTCACTGACTACCATGATTGAAATTACCATTCCTATATAGATGATTTTCAGTTCAATTTATCCAGGTCTAGTCTCTTTCCTGACTTCCAGGCTTACATCTCCAACGGTCTATTTAACATCTCAATCTATTGTCACATAGACATCCTATTCTAATATATACAACACTCAACTAATTGTCTTTTCTCCCAAGCTCTACTCACTTCTGAACTTCCTTATTATTGTTGAAGGCATCACCAGTCTCTCAGTCACCAAGGCTTCTAATCTAGATATCATACTTATCATCACCTTTGCCGCCTCCCCTTTACATCCACCCTATTATCAAGTAATCCAGCCCTTCCTTCCCCTCCCCACACCATAGAAGACAACATCCAGGAAAATATATAGTTTATATCTTTTGTGTTTCTGTTCCATCACTGGTGGTAAACATTCACAAGTTATTCTTCAAATATTAAATCTGTAGTTGTATAGAATGTCCTCTTGGTTCTTGTTTTACTCTTCATTATCTCACATAGTTCTTTCCAACTTAAAAAAAAATTCATCTGCTCACCATTTCTTATGGTGCACAACCATATCTTTTTACAGAAGAAGAAATTGAGACCAAAGTAACTACATGTCTTATCTGTGTTTGCATAGGTAGTTAATGGGAAAGATGAGATATAAACCCAAATCTTTATCCTTCTTTAGGAAGGTAAAATGGAACTAAAGCAAGCAAAGTTGGAAAAAATAACTGGACTAGACAGTACACAAAGTATGGTATTTATTCTGAAGATGTCTGAAGGAGGTTAAGATATCAATGGCAGAGGAAAAAAATCACAGATCATATTAATACCTTAAAAATGTGACAGGTTGTCAACAACTACTGATACACATATTACCATCAATATAAAAATTTTACAAAAACACAGTAAATACATATGCATCCAGGAAATCCTTGATCATTAGTTTATTAAAAAAAGAAAATTCTAACTTACCAAATATTTCCTAGTAGATCACATCTTTACTATAACACATCTGTAAGGGGGAGGAAAGGGTTTTTTGGTTGAATATATTAAAAGATGGTCGCCAGAGGATTGAACAATTATCAATCCTCAATTAAGAATAATCTCAAGTCAAAATTGATTTTTATGGAAGTTTATTTACAATTGAGAAGAGAGAGAGGAAATAAGGAAGTAAGAATCTAACACAGTAGGTAAATTACTAAGATCCTCTAATTAATCCAGGTAGATCTAATTAACCCTCAGCCGAGAGTCAGAGGGTCAGGGGCCCAGAGGTGAATGAAGCAAAGTTTCATTCACAGAGTCTATTAAAAGAAGTTCCTTAGGAGAAGTT
>NC_058133.1:342782172-342816725 GCF_016433145.1 Gracilinanus agilis | reverse complement strand
CACTGTTATTAAAGATAAAACTTATATTGTTAAAAGAAGGAAGGGGAAGGCAAGAGGGAGTAATTAGGATTTGGATAAGAACTGGGAAGCCCTGAACTGTAGGGTTGAAGCTGCACCTCCCCCCCAGAAAGGAGTGGCAGACCTTTAGCTAACTTGCCCTCAAAGCTAATAGTAATTACTTCTAATATCTAAATAACTAAATAATTATTATATTGATGCTGGAAAGGTCTAATCCTACTAGACAGGCAAACTCCTGAGTAGAAACCACAATGGTTTTTGCCACTATGGCCTCCCAGGTGAACCCCAAATCAGGAACAGCCAGCAGAAAGATCTGCTCCCCTCAACTCCCAGGAATCAACTGTTTAACTCCCTACCAACTGCCCCCTCACCCAAAGTTCTCCGGGGGGGGGGGGGTCCGCTGGAATTCTGGGTGAGGCTTGACCTTGTATTTTGCAGGAATTCCATCCTGCCATTTTCTATATTACAGGGGGAGGGGAGGAGGTCATGGGGTGAAGGGGAAAGTAAGAACATGAATCATGTAACCATGATAACTTTTCTAAAAAATAAAAATTATTAATTTAAAAAAGCCTAATACTTTCAAAGTACATAGTGAGAAAGATACAGAGATAAAAATGGCAGGTGCTTACAACTTACAACTTTGTTTCAGAGCTAAGACATAAACACAACTATTATAATAATAATGTGAACATAATTTCTTTAGAAAGACACTGACAAATAATTATAAAGGTTTTGAGCAGGTTTACCTAAGAACATAGGGGAAAAGTTCATGGGAGAGCAGAGATTTTATTTCAGCCTTAAAAGATTTAATATGATTTCAAGAGGCATAGATAAAGAGGCAGGTGTTGTATTCTGGGTGTGGGGAATGGTACAAGCATAGTCATAGCAGTAGCTAAGTGTAGGATGGGTACATAGAGTAGTAAGTAACCTAGTTTGACCAGAGCATAGAGAACATAAAACAGAGTGATGTGATTTGAGGCTACAAGGGTAGATTGACATCAGATTGTGGAGGGCCTCAAAATGTTGGACCAGGGAAATCAGAGTATTTTAGCAGGAAATAAGAAGCTATGGAAAGTTTTAAGCAGTTTGTTACATGATCATATTTGTGCTTAATGAGTATTCTGGTATATATATATATAAATATATATATATACATATACATATATACATATATATACACATACATATACATATATGCATATATATATGCTAAATATGCCAGATAAAAGAAAATGAGAGTCATATTAGAATCGAGGCAACCAAATAGCTTACTGCAGTAGGCCAAGTGAGTGACAATGAAAGTGTAACCTAGAGTGTGTAGAGATTAAAATTAATATATGAGAACTAAGTATTATGTATATTTTTAAACATTAATTAATATTTATTTTTTAGAAAAGTTAACATGGTTACATAATTCATGCTCTTACTTTCCCCTTCACCCCCTGCATTCCCCCCACCCATGGCCGATGCACATTTCCACTGGTTTTAACACGTGTCATTGATCAAGACCTATTTCCAAATTGTTGATAGTTAGATTGGAGTGGTAGTTTTGAGTCTACATCCCCAATCATGTCTGCCTCAAACCATGTGTTCAAGCAGTTGTTTTTCTTCTGTTTCCACTCCTGTAGTTCTTCCTCTGAATGTGGGTAGCATTCTTTTCCATAAGTCCCTCAGAATTGTCCTGGGTCATTGCATTGCTGCTAATACAGAAGTCCATTACATTTGATTTTACCACAGTGTATTGGTCTCTGTTTACAATGTTCTTTTGGCTCTGCTCCTTTCACTCTGCATCAATTTCTGGAGTTCTAGTTCACATGGAATTCTTCCAGTTTATCATTCCTTTGAGCCCAATAGTATTCCATCACCAGCATATACCACAATTTGTTCAGCCATTCCCCAGTAGAATGGCATACCCTCGTTTTCCAGTTTTTTGCCACCACAAAAAGTGAGGTTATAAATATTTTTGTACAAGTCTGTTTATCTATGATCTCTTTGGGGTATAAACCCAACAATGGTATGGCTGGATCAAAGGGCAGGCCATCTTTTATAGCCCTTTGAGCATAGCTCCAAATTGCCAGCCAGAATGGTTAGATCATTTCACAAGTCTACCAGCAATGCATTAATGTCCCATTTTTGCCACATCCCCTCAAGCATTTCATTTTAGCCAATCTGCTAGGTGTGAAGTGATACCTCAGAGTTGTTTTGAGTTGTTTTGGCATTTCTCTAATTATTAGAGATTTAGAACACTTTCTCATGTGCTTATTGATACTTTTGATTTCTTTATCTGAAAATTGCCTATTCATATCTCTTGCCCATTTATTAATTGGGGAATGGCTTGATTTTTTTATACAATTGATTTAACTCCTTGTATATTTGAATAATTAGATCCCTGTCAGAGTTTTTTGTTATAAAGATTTTTTCCCAATTTGTTGTTTCCCTTCTGATTTTGGCTACATTGTTTTTGTTTGTACAGAAGCTTTTTAGTTTGATATAATCAAAATCATTTATTTCACATTTTGTAATTTTCTCTAACTCTTGCTTGGTTTTAAAATCTTTCCTTTCCCAGCGATCTGACAAGTAAACTATTCTATGTTCACTTAACCTATTTATAGTTTCCCTCTTTATATTCAAGTCATTTACCCATTCTGAATTTATCTTGGTGTAGGGTGTGAGATGTTGATCTAAACCTAATCTCTCCCATATTGTTTTCCAAATTTCCCAGCAGTTTTTGTCAAATACTGGATTTTTGTCCCAAAAGTTGGGCTCTTTGGGTTTATCATACACTGTCTTTCTGATGTCACTTACCCCGAGTCTATTCCACTGAACCTCCCTTCTGTCTCTTAGTCAGTACCATACCATTTTGATGACTGCTGCTTTATAGTACAGTTTAATATCTGGTACTGCTAGGCCCCCTTCCTTTAAGTATTACATTTTATAAATTTTTATTAATAATAAACTAAAAAAATTAACTAAAAAGGTACTAACCAGCCCACTCATGAGAGCAAAAGAGAGAGAGAGAGGGAGGAGCTACAGGACTTATAAAACAATAACATGACCATGCGAACGTGGAGGAGGAGGAGGAGGAGGAGGAGAGATTAAAGGGAATTTTGGGAAATACTAAGGGACTTCTGGGCAATGAAGACCAAGGTTCAAAATCTCCATTTATACATACCCCCTCTGTGATACTTTGGGAGACCAGTTTCCCCAATGGATTATGAAGACATAATCAACTTAAAAATTACAATAATTTGTGTATAAAAGGAAAAGAGAACAAAATCAATGATTGCCACAATGACAAAAAGCCAATTTGGGAGCAAATGCTATCAACTGTCAAAAATATAAGTAAGGTAATGGGGTCACTAGGGATAGTATAAATAAACTAAGTGGCTTATGGGAACACACACACTGGGATTTATGAGAGACTGGACCAGGATGGAAAGAACAGAGTTTACTGGATTCGCAAAGGAATGGCAGTTGATCTTAACTGTCACTCAACTTCCCCTAGGCCAGAGTCTAGAAACAGGCTGACAAGGTAAAAGTGACTTAACATCTTTAATTATGTTTGACTAAAAGGTGGGAAAGGGATTTCTATACTTAAAATCTAAAGGATAAAACCACAGGGCAATGGGAGGACTTATTCTACTCTTATCTAAGTGATCTAAACTAACAGGGCCCAAGGAGCTGTAAATGGAGTCTCTGGGTGACTGCCTCAGACCTGGAACCTGCCAGGCTTGAGTACAGCTGGGGCTTTCTGGCTTTGGGATTCTCACTGCAATCCACTAATGATATGTGGATGCCAGGAGTCAAGGTGGACTCAGGTACCAGGTTGTGAGAGAGTGCTTGAAATGCTGTCCACCAGATTTCAAACTTCTCCTTCTTCCTTTGGCACTGTAGATCTTGTCCTTTTTGCTAGATGCCACATCACACAGGATCCCAGGGAAAATCAGGATGCAAGATGTCCTTTTACTCTGAGTGCTCCCAGGGCTAACCACAGTTTGTGTTAACCCCTAATGGAGTCCCTTCTCAGAGCCAAGTCACCTCTTCCTGCTCCCTCATTCCAACCTGGAATTACCAGCTCCAGCTCCTTCCTGCTATGTAAAACTTAATTCCTAATCACTAGCTAATCTAATCTTCCTCACAACAATTCCCCCCTTTGCACAAAGCCAAAATTACCAACATTTTGGTATTTGTGCACTACAAACTAAACTAAAATTCTAACCCAAAATAACAAACAACCTACACTAACTCTATTCTATCTAACACTATCCTACTCTACCCTACACTAGGGATTTCAACAAGAAAAGGTAAAAGATAAGTACATTGTACAGTTACATAGTTCAAAGCATAAAGTAACAAGTAACAATGCAAAATTTCCAACAAAATCAACAGCAAATATGAAATATCAACACAAAAGTCAAAACAAACATCAAACATAACTCCTATGCTAATACAGAAATATCCTGCCAACTAATAAATGCAAACCAATTTGGAAAAACATTTTAACACAACATTGCATGTCTTTACATCAAAATTAAAACAAAACAGTAAACTACCTTATGCAAATTACATTTGAATGTTTGCAAGTCAATTATATCAAAGTATTCACAGAATTTACATTTATACACATATAGATGTGATACACACATACAATATATACATAATATACATGCATGCAGTACATATATACATGTATGTACACATAATATATACATATCAAATATACATGTGTACACCCTTTACATATATACAATACTTACACTATAATACAATGTACAATATACACATACTATTTACACAACTATTTACATTATTTGTGGTATGTTATCTGTAATATGTTATATGTTCTTCATGTAATGCAATTTTGTTATGTTTGTTGTATCTGCACTGTGATGTACATTAGTACCTTATCTTATCCTCTAACCTAATCTAATACCATATCTATTTCACTAAACTATTCTAAAATAACCCTAAGGTATTAGTGTATTAGTCTAGATATATCAATCTAAAAACTAACTAATCTTTGTTAGTAACTAACTATCTCTTGTTAGTACTTACTTATCCTATAGCTAAGTCTAATTTTGTTAGTATTATACATTGTCTCATTCCATAAGGAACACAATGTATCCTAACATGTTTGTGTCTTATGTATCTGATTTGTTATGTTGTTTCTTTGCTATATTGTGTTGCAACATGTTAACTGATGGATGCATGATACCTACCAAAACTCCAGATCTCCTGCAGATCACTTTCAGATTTCCTTTCTTCTTATGATGCTCCATTCCTCTAGGAAATCCTCTCCTCTTTTCCCCGGTTTTCCTTTTCTCCTTTTCTTCATCGAAAGTCTTGATAGTTTTATGTGCAATGTTGGATGCATATGAGTATGTAGTGAGTCTATATACATTACCCAAAATACTTCCAAACCATTTAATCCAAATTGTCCATGATTAATCCTCTTCTTTAAGAAAATCCTTGAAAATGAAGTTTTTATCAGTTCAATTCATAAGTTCATCAGTCTTAATACAAAGTCTATAAATCCTGAATCCTGAATCCTCTTTATCCATGTCCTCTTCCATCCAAACGTCCTCTTCTGCTGGAATGGCCCTTTCCTTACTGAACTTTCTGACTGCAGACTCTAATTGACTGAAGATCTCAAATTACACAATCTCTTCTTCTTCTTCTTCTTCTTCTTCTTCTTCTTCTTCTTCTTCTTCTTCTTCTTCTTCTTCATTAGTAACAATCTCTACAGTTTCATTATCTATTCCATGTGCTAATTTAATGTGAGAACAATGATACCACAAATCTCTACCTAAAACTTTTACAGAAGATGGTGAAACTAATACAATTGTATAAGGACTTACCCAATTTTTTCTGTTGCCAATGTTTTGGCAAAATTTTTCACATAGACCATATCATTTGGTTGAAGACTATGAAGAGAATAATCTAATGGACCAGATTGAATTAATACTCCCATATCTTGTAATTCTCTTAGCCTCTGCTGTAAAGCACTTAAATATGAAGCAATTTGGCAATCACCTCCTAAGAGTGATGCATAAACAGCCTTACAAGTTTTTGCCTGCAGTGGAGCATGTCCAAAAAGCATCTCATATGATGATATATGCAGATCTGCTCTTGGCCTCGTACGTAGGTAAAACAAAGATATGGGAAGAATCTCTGGCCATTTGAGATGAGTTTCAGCACAGAGTTTCCCAACCATAGTCTTGAGTTCCCTATTCATACACTCCAGCTGACCTGAAGTTTGCGGATGATAAGGAACATGATATTTAGGTGTTATTCCTAGATTCTCATAGACTCTTCTAAGGATATCCTGAGTGAAATGAGATCCCTTATCCGAATCTATGGTTAAAGGTACACCAAATCTAGGCACAATTTCCTTAAGTAACACTTTTACCACAAAACTAGCTGTATTTGCATTTGATGGAAAAGCTTCAGGCCATTTAGTTAGTCTATCGACTATCACAAGACAATACTTGTATCTTTCAGTTTTAGGCATACAGATATAATCAATCTGTAAACTCTCAAATGGACAATATGCTAAAGGCCTACCACCCAAACCTTTCTTTCTGAATGCACTTTGATCGAACTTTTGGCAGACTGGACAGCTATTACAGATCTTATTTACAACAGTACTTATTCCAGGAGCAACCCATTGTCTCCTGATGGAATCCACAACAGCTTGTGTACCAAAATGACCTTTTGTGTGGATGGCTTGACACAAATAGGTATACAAATCTTTTGGTAACAATGGTCTTCCTGTATCAGTAATCATATCCCATGTTTTTTCCTAGCTCCAAATTTATCCTTCCATTTCTCAATATCTGAGTCTATATAAGCTTTCTCTAGATCATCAGAATCAATAGATGTTAAATCCATTACATAAATTGGAGCATTCTGGGCTGCATACTTCACAGTGATATTAGCTCTGTGATTTCCTTTAGAGACTGAATCTCTACCACAAGTATCACTCTTACAATGAATTACTACCAGCTGTTTTGGCTTCTGGATTGCTTCTAACAACTCAGTTATTATTCCTGCATGAGCTATTGGTTTACCTGATGCAATAATAAAACCTCGTTGTTTCCAGATCGTTCCTGTTGCATGGCAAACAGAAAATGCATATCGAGAGTCTGTGTAAATATTCACACGCTTACCTTCAGCTAGAAGACATGCTTGCTTCAATGCCACCAATTCAGCACCTTGAGCACTAAGATTTCTAGGTAATGAGCCATAACTCAGTGTCTCAAATTCTGTGACAACTGCAGCACCAGTACATCTGATTCCATTACATAAATATGATGATCCATCCGTGAATAATACCCAGTCTGGATTTTCGAGTGGAGTATCTTTTAAATCCATCCTAGGCATATCCACAAGATCTACTACCTCAACACATTCATGTAATGGCTCACTGTTCTTTGGTAAGTCAGGAAGAAGAGTAGCTGGATTAAGTATGCTACATCTCTTCAACTTGATGTTCTCATGACCTAAGAGAATAATTTCATACTTAGCTATTCATTAGTCTGAATATGCTTGAGTATGAAACTTCCTCATTAGTGCTTCTATCTGATGTGAAGAATAGACCATTAAAGGACATCCCAAAAGTAGATCAGCTGACTTCTGGACTAACACAGCTGCTGCTGCTACCCCCCTTAGACAGGGTACTGTCCCCGCAGCTATTGGATCTAATTGACAGCTGTAATACCCAATTGGACGATAACTTTGTCCAAGAGTCTGTGTCAACACACCAGAAGCTATACCCTTTGTTTCATTGACAAACAGCTGAAAAGGTTTCTCATAGTCCAGAATTCCTAACACAGGTACAGATAGAATGGCTTCTTTCAGCTTATCTAAGGCTAAATGATGTTCAGGCTTTAGTTTCAGAGGATCTGGTTCTGTATTCCTGGTTAGATCTGTTAAACACTTAGTTATTCCACTATATCCAAGAATCCATTGTGTACAGAAACCAGTAGTTCCAAGAATAGCTCTAAGTTTTTTAGTTTTAGATGCACTCAATTTCTATATGTCAGCTATTCTCTTCTGTGTAATACTTCTGGAACCCTCTGATAACATGAATCCAAGATATTGCGTCCTGGGTAAAATGAACTGTAATTTCACTTTTGAGATTTTATGTCCTCATTTATACAATTCAATCAAAAGAATCCTGCTGTCCCTAAGACACACCTTTGCATTTGGGGATGCCAAAAGAATATCATCCACAAAATGTACCAGTTTACTCTCTTTAAATTTAATAGTTTGCAGATCTTGATTTAGAATTTGAGAGAACTGAGAAGGTGACTAGGTATTCCCTTGTGGGAGATGTGTCCAGGTCCACTATGTCTTTTCCCATGTAAAAGCAAAGATCTTTTGAGAATCCTCATGAATTGGTATCGAGAAAAACGCAGAACATAAATCTACCATGGTGAAATATCTAGCCTGACTTGGAATGGAAGAAATTATAGCAGCTGGACTTGGGACAACTGGATGTATCTTGACATAATCATTTACCGCTCTTAGATCTTGAATAAATCGGTAAACAGGTCGGCCATTTTCATCTTGTTTTGGCTTCTTTATAGGCAAAATTGGTGTATTGTACTCAGAAAAGCATGGTATTATTATCCCTTGTTGGATTAAGGACTCAATAATAGGACAAATACCATCTATCACCTCCTTAGTCAAGGGATACTGAGGCACACAAGGAACTGGCCCTTCCTTTGTCTTCACCCTGACTGGAATAGCTGATTTTAGCAACCCAACATCTATAGATGACTTTGACCACAAATCCTTAGGTATATCCTCAGGTATTGGATAGATAGTACCTAAATCATCCTCTGTCCTGCTAGAATCTAAGAAAAGCAATGGAAAGGCCTTCAAAGATTCCTCTGGGAGATGCAATGAAATATCACCAGCTTCAGTACATTGGATTGTAGCCTTCAATTTACACAACAGATCTCTTCCCAACAGATTCATAGGACATTCTGGAACACACAAAAATGCATGTTTCACCAAAAGTTGTCCTAAGGTCACCATTTTTGGTTGCAATTTAGCTACTTTCTAAGTAACACCCGTAGCACCAACCACATCCATTGTTCCAACAGCTCTAAAATCCACAGGAAAGCTTTGCAAAACTGATTTACTGGCCCCGGTATTGACAAGAAGGTCGTAAATCTGGTTTCCAATATTCACAGACACATATGGTTCAGTACTATTGGGAGGTTGGAAAGTTTCCAACACCGGACCTAAAACAGTAACATCAGAACAAAGCTCAGCCATTTCCTGTCCATCCAAGTTAACATTGTCAAGAATTACAGAATTTTCCCAGGATTTTAAACCATTGGTCCTTTTCACCTCTATTCTGGCATCATTGTTCTTATTTACAATCAAATTATCCTTAATCAAATTACAATTTCTATTATTCTTCTTAATTCCACACTTACTAGAACTTCTAACACCATTTACAACACTTTCTCTTTTTCTCACAATTATTTACAACACTAATCAAATTATTATCAACACCATATAAACCATCATCAATCTTAATCAAATTATTACCAACACTAGTTAAATTACCACTACCGTTAGGTAAATTACCATTACCATTAGTTAAAATACTATTTACACCATTATTAGTAGTTAATTAAGATAATTTAACAGAAACACCATTCAAATTATCATTAATTCTCACCAAATTATCATTCACATTGATTAAACTATCATTGATTCCATTTAAATTAACACTGATCAACTTATCACCATTATTAATTAAATTCTTATTATCACCAATCAAATCAATATTAACACCAAGTGCACCAATTCCATTATTCACAATTACATTATCAGTATCTTTAACACATACAATTTCATCAACATTCACTTTGGTTCCATTACCTTGATTAATCACTTCTGAACTTTGGGCACACCTTCATAATGAAGCTGTTCCTCCATTCATGTTACCATTATTAACATTCCCCTGCACAACATGACTAAACTTGGGCCTGGCTCCTGCGCGAAGGTAATCCTGCATTGTTGCCAAATTAGGAGCTTGTGTACCTTGACAGCATGCATTCTGGCATTGGAACACATTTTGTTGTCCATTTCCATGACTAAAACCATTATTCCAGTTATTTCCCCTGTATCCATAATTATTATTATACCGATTAAATCCATTGTTATTATCGTTGTATCTCTGCCCATATGATCTCTTTCTGTATCTACAGTCCCTTGCAAAGTGCCCAATACGTCCACAAACATAGCAAGATTGCTGCCTCTGGTTTCTAGTGTTTGAATTTCCACTGGTCTTATAATAATAATTATTATTCCTTTTTTCTGCTGCCCTCAATGCTGTTACCGCCTTAATTTCATTTACCTCCTTCTCATTAGCTTGAGAATTTGCCTCCCGTAATTGCTTTCTAAGATTTTCAATGATTGTATCCTTGTCATCACTTCCCCTGTCCTTTTCTTGTGCAAACATGTATGTTGCTTTTTGCTTCAACTCGTCTAGACTTAACAGTTCCCAATCAGGGTAATTATCCATGAAAAATTTCTTTACCTGGGGAACCGAATTTCTTACAAAAATCCTTTTCACATGGTCTACGGTGGTATCTTCTAGAATACTCATGTGTAAATACATTTCTGCCGCCTCAATGATCCTGTCCAAAAAAGTAGCTGGAGTCTCTAGAGCTGTCTGCCTGATCTTTTCAAATTTACTCTAGGAATTTGGGCACTTTGCATATTTTTCTAGGACTTGAATAAGAGACTTTCGCGCTTGTTTCAACATACAATATGTGGGAACTGAATTCAGGTCCAGTTCCTCCCAAGCTACAGGCCATGGTGTCATTCCCTCTGTGTTCCCCATCTCCTCTACAAATTTTGCTCTGTCATGGTGTGATAAGATCTCCCCTCACACATACCAACAATCCTCAAAGTCCGGGTCATGCTGTTTCACAAAAGCCTTAAAGATTTTCACAAATTTCCCAGAATCATCATGGAAATTTGGGATCTTTCATTTCAGACTTTCTACATCCTCAGACCTGAATCTAGTGTGTTGTTTCACATGAAATATACCATCATTGCAAACGATGAGAAGATGGCGAAGGGGAAAAAAGTTAATGGGGGTTTCACCCTTACTCTGAGCCTGCTGTTCTATCTCAGCCTTTGTTGTTACACCTTTGCCAGAAATGCCCATGTTCACAAATTCAGTCATGTTGCCAGTATGGGAAGTACCGAGGGGTTGACCAGACAGAGAACCGTTTTGAATACATAATTCTAAGTTATCCAACTTAATTGGCAACAACCTTAACATTTTTTTGGTTTCAGAATCCCTGAAACAAAAAGCCACAATGATTTTAATAGAATACCCAATATGAAATAATATCCACCTCAATTTGTATACAAAATAACCAGTAAGAATCAGAACTGGCATGTAACATAATAAATCTAATATGTTAATTGTTAAAATAGGTTGTGCAAACTCCATGTCCATTATCCCTCTAAAATACCTGGGTATAACTTTAAACCACAGGTAAGGGATAGCCCAGACAACTTTCCATAAAACCACAAACACATAATCTATCCAGTCTTCAACCAACATTGTGCCCATTATCCCCCAAACTGACCAGCTAACCACAAAATCTATTGTATTATTAGCCACTATTCTGACTAATAACAATTAATAACACAATTAATTAATACAGGTACAATTAAACACAGCAACAGAGAACAAAACAAACAAAAAACAAAAACAAAAAAGAAATGAAGAAAATCCCTTTCTCTGGGGCAACACCAAGCTTGATAGTATTTTCCCCTACCCCCCATAGTTCAATTTCACATATCTCAAAATTTACTCTGGATCTTCTGGTACAGCGTGTGGTCTCTGCAGACATCTTCATGGTGCCTTCTAGATTCTGGGAGGTAGTCTTCTGTTCTAAATTAGGGTTAAATTCAAGTCAAAATTCACAACAATAACATAGTCCCGCATGAGGAGAATAATAACATATTCTCCCCCTGAGGAAGACACAGAGATACACATAAGAATCACACAGGGATACACGGTCAATTCATAAGGTATATGAATCAATTATGAAAAACATCAAAAAAAATCCAAAGAAATTTAAAAAAATAACCTCTGAGGGAAATATAGAATATCAAAAACATGAAAAAATTCTAGGAAAAAGAAAAAAATCACAAATCACAACAGGTTCTTATAGCGATCCATGTCTCATAAGCTTTGCAATGACAATCACTCACTAACCCAATTTAGCAGCCTGGACTACAGTAAGTTTGCCACATATGAGAGACAGAAAAGAGAGGAGATTATAGGAGCCAGAATGGCAGCCAAAGTGAGGTGCTTGATGGGACTCAGGGAAGTCCAACCTCTGACATATGTCAAAGCAGCTGCAACCTTGAACCCCAAACATGTTCAAGTTCTCTTGACTTGGCTCAAAATTACATCAATCCCACTGGATTGGTTAGCCTCTTTGACCTTGTGCTCAATTGGCACTATGCAGGTAGCTTTGTGCTTCTTTGGAACTGTACAATGGCTCAGGTGGTATAGGAATAGGAATAGAAATTGAAAGTTTTACCTATACATATAGGATTTTTTGTTTTAGGGAAAAGAGAGTGATAGGATATATTTTATATTTTAGGCAAATGGGACTCCTTGCTTTTCCCTATTTCCAATATTCCACCTTGGAACTTTTGCATGATCTGTCTTCTTAGCCTGCATTGGTTTCTCATTTTGGCTGCTTAGAATCCCTACCTTTATTTGAGATGACTTAAATATCATCACCTATATGAGACTTTGACTGATTCCCCATTTATTTCCCAGTTGTCTGTAATTATTTTATATTTACTTTGAATATGCTTTTTATTTATTTTTTTTAGAACTCTTACTTTCTATTCTAGTAGCAACTGTAAGAGAGAAAGGCAAAGGCTAGGCAAGTAGGGTTAAGTTATTTCCCCAGGATCACACAGCTAGGAAGTACCTAAAGCCAGATTTGAACCCAGGATTTCCTGACTCCAAGCCTGGCAGTCTATCCACTGTGCCATCTAGTTGCCCCATATTTACTTATCTGAATACATATTGTTTCCCTCTAGTTACATAAGCTTCTTGGGGACAAGGAATATTTTATTGATGAAGCAGGAAGACCAATTCAAGTTTTGCTCTATCTGACACATACTAGTTTTATGACCATGTTTAGGCCACTTAACTTTTTAGACACCTGTTCTGTTTTGCCCAGATTTCCAATTTTACTTTCCTCACTCAGACTACACACTGTCACACCCAAATTGCAATGATTAGATCTTTTTGAATTAGGAATCTTGATTCATAATGATTTTGGCTTTGTTCCCATCTGTATATATCTTTCCATATCTTCTAAAGATGGGATTGACTAAATTTTTTACATGCATGCTACAGCATGAACCATCATGTTTGCTTTCTTCATTTCTCTTTGTGTCATGATCGTTTTTAGACCATTTAGAATTATAATAGGTCCTTCTATTTCCTCTGTCTCTTTGATTATAGTTATCGTTTTTGGAGAAATCAATTTGTTGTTTGAATCTACAAAAACTGATAATATGACCTAATTTTCCACAAAGATAACATCAAGGGGAAGATGATTTTGTTTTTTGGGTGTTAATTGTAGGTTGCCTGTACTGATTTTGGCTCCTACTAGTTTGGAGGGCAAAATTTTTTACCTCCTCGATTTCTTTCTCGCATTTTACTTGTTTCAATTGTCTTTTTAAATCAGCTGTCATTTCATCTTTGTCTGAGTCAGTCTGTCTTGCTATTCTTGCTTCTTTCTGTTTTGAGTAATGGATGTAAGAAGCATGTTGCTTTACATCCTCCAGTGGTAGTGATTCCCACTGTGGATAATTTTGTCTAAAGTAGTTTTGTATTGGGATTGATGTTCCCTTTACAAATTGTCTACGGATATGGTCTATGGTGTCCTGGGCATGTGTATTGTGTAGACCAAGGATTGGCTCTGCTACCTCAATTACTCTATCCAGGAAACTACTTGGGTGTTCCTCTTCCCCCTGTTTTAACTTCTCAAACTTTTGCCAAGAATTTGGTATTTTTGTGTGAATTCTCATTGCCTCAAGTAACTCCGTTCTACACTGAATCAGGTACCTAAGGTTTGCATGTTGTGTGAAATCTAGATGTTGATGATCTAGTGGCCAGGCTGTCAAATTTGGGTTTGTCCTTGTTTTGTTCAGGAATTTTTCCTTTTCTGAGGAAGAGTAAAATTCCCCTAAAAGAAATTCCACGTCGTTGAAACTGGGATTAAATAATGTGAACACCCTCTTTAATTCTTTTATGCTTTTGAAAGGTTTTTCAAAATATTTGGGAAAGTGTCTCTTTAGGACCTCCATATCACTTGGGGTGAATGCTTTATATGTTTTCACATGCACTACCCCTTCACTAGGCTGCACAATTGTTCTGTCTACAATTGGTAGAAGAGAAACTACAGCATTTGTGGATGGTTGTTTGTTAGAGGTGGTATTGCTTCCTAGGTACTTGGACTCCACAATATCTAGTTGGAGAACTGTGTGCTTGTCTAATTCCCTTCCTTTCCTTAGTTGTTTCAGTACTTGGAACAGTAGTTTGATGTTCCTGAGAATTAGCATCTTTCTTAGTTGTGATTGCATTGAAATAGTACCACAGGTGAGAGCATACATTCTTCGAGACCACTAGGAATTGCCAAAGAGATAGGGTTATGGCTATGACAGTTGGGATAAAACAGATACATTCAGCAAGGCTTAGGGCACACCATTTATAGTAGTCATAGAGGTCTAAAGCTTGTTGCACAAAATTGGGGACCATTTTGAACCAAAAATCCATAACATCTTGCATGAAAGACCATGACATTATAGATGTGCTAGATAGGATGAATGTTATCCTAGCAAGTTTCATTTTTGATGTATCAGAAGACTTAGGTTGATTCACTAACTTTGCTCACCAATAAATGTAGTGAATAAAGTCATACTACAGTTAGTGTGCTCTCTTTTCCTTGCTGAATGAGGAGGGGTAAAAGGTGATTGAGGTAATAGGAGAGGAATAAAAGGGATGGCTAAGTTTAGGGAGGAATGGACAAGGCGGTATTTAGATGGTAAGGGTACAGGTGAGGTATTCAGGAGAGGCAGCCAACACAGACTAGACACTCAGGCTAGAGACAGAGCATACTGGGGGGAAATTGGCTGAACCCTTCCAGGCAGGAAAGGTATCTCTATAGACACAAGGAGGGCTTTCTTGTCAGTTTCTCAAGTCCCTCAAAGGAGGAGTCGAAATGCTCCTCCCTGACACTGAAACTGAAGGGATTCAGGAGGAAGTGTCGGGCAACTACTTCCTCCCAAGATGGATGCCTCCAGTTCCCTCAAGAAATAAGGTTTGAAGAGGGAAGGATTAGTCTCTTTTATTTCTTGAATTGAAACCTACCTCTGGTTAAACATGAATCCAATGATTAGTGATCAATGTAGATTATGAAAAACAATGGTAAAAATCTGCAACATATCACTGCAGGCTGCAAAATTAAGCAGTATATAACCTTTTAGTTAGAATTCTGTCTGAAATCTGATATCATTTATGGACAAAGAGATGGAAAATCCCCATACTAAAAATATAGACTTTAAAATGTCCTAGAAAACTCAACCAATAAATGGTCCTGGAACTATAGCATTACCCCCAGACTATATTGTTCATAATTACTTGGACATAAAATTGATTCAAAAAACTTTCAAAATAGAGGCATAGCCAAAGAAATCAAAATCACCCAGAACAGGATAATATGTATATATATATATATATATATATACATATATATATATATATAATCCTCATCGTCCTGTCTACTATTCGAGTTATATTAAAAATACTTTAAATGAGCTCAGAGAAGATGGACTTACATCCTAATATTTTTGATCAATAAAAATAAATTTATTCACCTGTGCAATAGTCTATGAAACATTAAATATAAAAGAATAATGTTTATGTATGTGAAGTGATGCAAAGTGAAGTGAGAACAAGGAAAATGTTGTACACAGAGACAACAATAATGTCTGATGATAAACTGTGAATGATTTAACAATTATCAACAAGATAAGGATCCAGGACAAGTCCAAGAGACTCATAACAGAAAAACAAAAGCATATTCGCCACCATAAAAAGAACAGATGGCATCTGAATGCAAATTAAAACATACTAGTCTTTATTTCCTCCATAAATTTTTCTCTAGTATTAGCAATATATGTCTTCTTTTGTATTATATTTTGTATTATACGATAATATATGTACAGTCGTCCCTCACTATATCATGATTCACTTATCATGGCTTCACTATATTGCGAGTTTAAAAAAAAATCAAATTCTGTATAATGTAGTTTTCGCTATATCAGGGGATTTTGCAGATGAATGCCATACTGTACACAATAGAAATGCAGTAAGCTGCTACCACTTTTGCAAGTTTGCCAACATGAGGTTATACACAGCACACTATTGGCTGATGGGATAAAAGGCTACCAACCCACAGAACTGTGGTCTGTATCCTGGGGGCTGATTGGCTCAGTGTTTATAAGTGTGTGGGAAAGATTAATAAGAGTGTAGAAAAGGTTTATAGGAGAGTGGGAAGGGTTTATAAAGCCTTAAAATATATATAAATAATAAAACAAATATAATGCCTCTACTTTGCAGATTTTCACCTATTACAGGGGTCACTACCATAACTCCCACAATAGGTGAAGGATCACTGTCATATTACCTGCTTTCTTGGAGAGAGTGGAGGGATAGAAGAGAGAGAACATAGATTGCAAAATATCAGAAAATGAATATTGAAAATTGTATTGACATGTAAACTGGAAAAATATAAAAATTTATTATTTAAAAATCTAAAAACTGAAAAAGTCCCAGAATTGTTTCTACTTTAACTCTACTCAAGGTAAAAATGAAATGAAAATATAAATTTTTTTAAAAAGTCATTGATTTGTGAAGTGCTTTACATATATTATTTTATTTAAATCTTACAACATTCCTATAAAGAAGTTACTACAGGTTTTATTATGTACATTTTTCTGATGTGGAAAGTGAGGCCAGAGCTTCTAAGTGACCTGGGAGTAATCACATAGTCAGAGGGGACATGATAGAAGCCTGCCTTCCCTACTCCATGCCCAGCACTTCCTCCACTACACAATACATTATGCCCCACAAGTAAAAGGATTTTACCTTGCCAAGTAAATTATGTAGTTAGACCTCAATTATTCATTTTGAATTCACTTTAAAAAATTCAGTCCCCTCAATTTGAACAATCTCTCTCATTTACTAATGGCTTTGAAACTCTTTCAAACCAACTTAAAATAACATTGTTTAGATTAAAAAACAAACACACAAAATCTTATTAAGCAAAAGAAATACCTGTCTTTTCTCCCTGTTTTCCTGAATACTGTCAAAAAGTGATGGTGCCTCGTTGATGTCATAGACATTATTTTATTTCAACAAAATCTTGTTGATTTCAGTTTATAATCTCTGCATCCCTTCTGAGCTATTTAACACTTTGTGATAAGAATGTTGTAGAAGAAGTTATATGAATAGAATTACTAAACTCTGTATCAGAATTCATTGCTACAAGTGAAAAAGTGCTATTTTGAAAATGTGAATATTTAATTATGGGTTGTAGTAGTTTAGAATTACAGATAGTGTAATTTTACACCATGGGATGGAATTATTTCTCCTACCAAATCAGATTAACCTTTTGTCTTCTCATCCTCTCACCAATAAATGTAATATTTAGAGAGCTTTGTCTGCTTAGACGCTACACATCCCTGCCAAACCAAATTCATAAGAGAAGCTACAAAATAAATTGATGGATTCTGTTCCATCTTTTGATTGTAAATTGGATGTGAAATTAACCTTTGCCCCTGGAAACCAGAATTGCTACACATTGATTGGTCTATGTCTACCATTAGGTGCTTAAAATCTTCCAAATGACAGGGAAGAAAAGCCCATCATTAACCATTAGGTTTTTAGAGAGGGTTAAGAAGAAAACAATATATGGGTTCAAGGATTGTTGCTTTAAGTGCAATCATTGCTTTTCAAATAACAAAAAAATGATTTTATTAAAAGGTAAATAGAAACAACACTGAAGAGATTTGGTTGATTTCGTTTTTGTTTTTAAAGCAAACTTACCAAGAAAGGTAGTAATAATGAGATCATAGCTTTAAAGCTAGAAGGAACCTTATAGCTATTAAGTCCAGTCTCTTCATTTTGCAGATGAGAAAACTGAGACAGAAAAATTAAGTGACTTGCCCAAAGTCACACAGCTACTAAGTGTATTGAGCAGTTTTTGAACATAGTCTTTCTTGACTTCTAATCCTATACTATATCCCTTGCAATATGACAGGTAGGTGGTACAGTGGGTAGAGTGCCAAACCTGGAGTCAGGAAAATTCTAGCTGTGTGACTGCCGAAAGTCAGTTCACCCTATTTTCCTCAGTTTTCTCATCTATAAAATGAGCCGGAGAAGGAAATGGCAAACCACTCTAGTATCTTTGCCAAGAAAACCCCAAATGGGATCACAAAGTTACATTTGACTAAAATGACTGAACAACACCACCTTATAACCCTGCCCTAGGACTGTCTTTGCTATTTCAGCAGTAAGGAAGGTTACAGACAAGGTAGAATTTTTAATACAAATTTGATCTGGACAAGACAGCAAAACTGCAGACAAAATGGAGTTCCCTTAGCTTTCTTTTTTTACCCACAGGGGTGTTATAAATAAAAATTAATCTGGAGACTTATTACTAGAATTATAAGCATTTAGTAGTAAAGAGAGAAAAATCTAGTCTTCCAGTGCAGCCTACTGACTGAGGCTGCAACTTGTCAGATTACCAGATAAGTGAGAGCAGAAAGAGCAATGTCAGAGCTGAGATCAGTCTAGAGAGAAGTGAACTCCTGGCCTTCCCCACTGGCCTTTTCAAAAGGCTGTTGCTCCTTCCAGTCATACATCAGAGGCTAATGGCTTTCAAACATCATGCAACATCCCTGAGCAGGGATGCTGGCATTAATGGGAGGGAAGAGGGACATGTGAATCTGGGACACCTATGTCCTGCCACTAGGGTGCTCGAGATCCCAATCCCCTAAAATAATTTACTTCACACAGGGTGAAGGTTAGAAAGAGTAAGGAGTTAAGGATAACACTAAGGTTGCAAGTCTGAGTAACTGGGAAAATAGTAGTGACCTGAAGGAATTTAAGAAGAACAAGCATTTTGGAGGAAATTAGTTCAGTTTTGAACCTGTTAAGTCTATGGGATATCTAATTCAAGAAATCCAATGGGATGGCATGATAGACTTGGAAGAAAAAAGAAATTTAGAGGTCATCTAATCCAAAATCCTGTGGGTAGTTGATCCCATCCTCAACAACCTCTTCATTTTACAGGTAAAGAAATTGTAGACCAGAGAAGTCAAGGGCTGTGCCTATCATGATTCTTGGTTTCCTGTTTAGTTCTTTTACTCTAGTACATTGCTTGGCACATAATTGGTACTTACTAAGCGCTCAATGATGGGCCATATTTTGGTAAATAATATATTTAATTGTTGGCATATACTTGGACATAATTATCTCTGATGGTTTTCTTTATTTGTTTGAATCCTCAAACATAGAGTCTGAAAGGAACATTTAAAGAGCATTTTAAATTGCAATCTCAAAAAGTTCACATGAGAGAATATAGTGTCTAGGTCTTAGCATAGTGTGTCACATGGTAGGTACTTAATAAATGTTGATTGGTAAATAGATCTGAGAATCATCCTTATAGAACTAATAATTGAATCCACAGGAACTAATGAGATCACTACATAAAAGAGTATAATAGATTAAGATCTAACAAAGGAGGCTGAGAAGGACCAGTTTCACTGGTAGAAGAACCAGAATACAGACTTGTTCTAGAAACCTTGAAAGAAGAAAATATCATAGAGAAGAGATTGATCAATAGTGCCAAAGGCTGAAGAGGGGGTCATGAAAAATGAAAACTGAAAAAAAGTCATTGGATTTAGCAACTAAGAGATAATTGATTATTTTGGAGTACGAGGGCTTATCTGCCTCTTAGTGGCACTGTGTCAATGGTCAGTATTGGTGGTAGCTGAGATGGTGCTCCCCTTCTCCATAACTATTGTTGCCATAGACAGTCATTGAAGATATAAGTAGAGGTGGCAGTCTATGGGATAATATTATTTTGAGAACTCTTGGATTTAATTGTCTCTACCAATGTCTGAAGGATGTGTTGATGTAATTAAGCTGAAATTATAATTTTATTTTCATTTCATTTGCATTCATTATTGCAAGAATTCTCTTCTTCATAGATTTTCTAGAAAAAACATTGAGATTGTTATTGTCACCTTCCTATAGCTATATTCCTGTGCTTTGAAGAAATATGATTATATATTCTGTGAAGTGATTTTCTTACTGCCTTTAGCTTTGTGATGAACCCTACTCTATAGTCACTTTTATCAGCTTCTAGAAGGATTCCATTTTGTAAGGATGGAGGCAAAGGGAAGATTCTTGGGGGAGGGAGAGTGGGCATGGAATACGGCACTTGAAAGAGGATTTTCCTAAGAACGAGTCTTCAGGGGTAGGAGCTTGGTGAGGGAAGAAGAAGAAACGAGCTTGGAGCAACCTGAAGGAAATCCTTGAGAGTCTTGATTTGATACAGAACATCTGATACCTTCTTCTCTGCTAAGTGAGATATCTATACAGTCCAAGACCATGCCAACCAGTTTTGGGGGATTTCTGGGCTCCATCTGGGAGCAGATCCCTGAAACCCCACTTTCCTTGAACCTTGCCTTATAGAGACCCTAATCAATTATAGATAGACTGAACTGAGATATTAGGCATAGACTTAGCGGGAAGGGCAGCAGAAGTTTTAAGTTGAGGTTGACTCGGTCTCCCCATGGTGATGGACCTGAAGGGGTTAAGCACTAGAGCAACCTGCACCCACTGACTACCACCTAATCCATCACCTTTATCCATTACCCTGATAACTTCATTAAATACTTTAAGGTCGGACAGCGTTGAGGCTTATTTGAGAGACAGATAAGAGGAGTACTACACAGCTTTATCTGGCTGGGATCCATCTTTAAGCCAGACCCCTTGTGGTGCAGATGATGGATCAGGAGGCTTGTGTGAGCCCCGGTTCAGAGCAGCAACAAATCGGGTCACCATATATCCCAGCTTATGTGGAAGCCTTCCTCTAACCCTTGAGGGATGGCACACCTTCCTCAGGTACTCCATTTCCCAAGGGGAACCCCATTTAGTCTCATAGTATTAGAGGCTTCAACAGTGAGTGAGGAGGGGATTGCTACACAAACTCCATCTCACTTCCTTTGTTGTATCCACCTCCTCAAGCCACATAATACAATTTGGTTTCAACTTGCTTCTTTGTTTAAACTTGAATTTATCCAAGTGGCTAAGAAAGGATACTTTGTTTTCATTTATTTACATAAATGACAGTATTGGATTATTAAGAGAAAGTTTCACGTTTAATGTATCAATAGTTAAATTCATGTTTATAGGTGATTTAAAGACTATGTGATTCCTAGGACCTTTTGCCTCCTTTTCTGTCACTCAACTACCATCACAATAAAGAAAGAAGAAAATTGTATGGACTGAATGTTTTTGTTACATGGTTTACCATAGTCAAATAATTCATCTTTTACTGGCCTATTCTTCTATCTGTCATCTGTTTAGTAAGGATTTATATAAGTTTAGTAAGGGAAAAATAAACATATAGGTAGGTATAGTTAATATCTTAAAAAGCAAAAAAACTCAACCATCACTATATTATAATGAGTACAGTCAGAAACTTTTATTCTGAATGAAAAATATGTGATAAAAGCAATAAATCTAAAGTAAAGATAGTAAATATATGTCAAAAATAACAATAGGATATGATAACTGTAATTATAGCTGCAAAATCCCTATAAAAAGACTAACTTCCCCTCTGAAAAGAAAAAAATTAAAACATTTATGCCCCATTAAAATGGTAAAAAAAAAAATCTTCTTTTGAATATATATTCATTCCATGAAAATTTCATATTATTTCCATGATGTGCTTTGTCTGGCTCTCTCTGACTCTCTCTTTATACA
Source organism: Gracilinanus agilis (assembly GCF_016433145.1). Taxonomy (NCBI): domain Eukaryota; kingdom Metazoa; phylum Chordata; class Mammalia; order Didelphimorphia; family Didelphidae; genus Gracilinanus; species Gracilinanus agilis. The sequence continues at coordinate 342,794,566 of NC_058133.1, read as the reverse complement.
TATATGTATGTGTATGGTGGTTGTACCATTAATTTTCTTATAAGATTGTCTTTGACCAATTTTTACCCTAGACAGCAGAGACTCATTGCTCAAGTCTCAACCTCTTGAAGTTCCTACAATCACTACATAACATCCTTGGTCAGATACTGGCACAGTATTTTCTATTCTATTTTGCCAGCTCTGATCAATTTAAAAACAAAGTTATCTGTTCTCAGATGGAACAGTCATATTAATGACATATTAACAGTTATATTAATTAGTTTAGGGTGATTACAATTACAAGGTCTAACTGAGTGCCTCCTCTGGTCTCCTCTGAAACAGTTAGTTTCACACAAACATCAGTGGACTCTGGCAGTTTTACACCTTTTACTGCTATAATACTATAGATTAATTATAGTTCCTAGCACACAGTAGGAGCTTAATAAATGTTTTTTGATTTACTGACTAATCAAAAATGCATAATAAATATTCTAAAGAGGGGTACCCACCCATCTATCCAAAAGAAATGGGGAAGACTTCATGAATTATAGAATGACTAAGAATTGAAAGTTGAAGAGAAGAAAAGAGATCATTCCAGGTAGAATAAAAAAGTCTAGCTTTTCGAAAATTGAGATGTTCATTTTCCTTTAGATCCAAAATTTGGTAAGTAACTTCTTTAATCTCATTTCAGAATTCAGAATCTCTATTGAGCACAGCAAAGCTTTTTATTCTCATCAATCCAGTTATGAAATCTGGTTAATTTTTCAGGGTTAGATAAGCTAGTAAGAAATATGAAAATATATTAATAAACATCTCAATTCAGGAATTCACTCCATTATAGTCATAATATGTGTATGACTCCCCATGTCAAGAACTAAGTAGTTACCTGAGGTTCATCAAAGTTAATAGGCTTGTCTAAGGTCACATGACTAGTAGACATCAAAAGAAAATATGACTTCAGGACTTCCAAGTCAGGCACTGTGTCTACTATACTATACTGTCCCATGATAGAAAACAAGACAAAACACAATATATTAGCAAGACTACAACAAAATACAGATAATATAGTCAGATATTTTCTTTTGCTATGTTTAATGCTAAGTGAATGGTTTGAATGTATTTCCTCCCCCACCCCCCAGTTGTCTCATTCTCATATGTAGAATTTATAGTTTAACTGCGGTGATTGAATCACCTTTATTTTTGGCATCAGGGAGACATAGTCACAGAATCCTCAGGGACATGTTTCCTAAAAAAACTTCACCAGACACAGTCAACAAGATGTGTGACATGCAGAAGAGAAAATCTTAAAACATATCCATTTGCAAGGTTAAATAATGTGATGGATCTACATTTGTTCATTCAGTAAATGCTTATTAAGTACAATTTGTGCAGAGATCTGTGCTAGGTACTGTCACAGAATGGAATTTAGATACAAAGTTTATTTAGGATACAATCTCTGGCTTGATGAAGTCTGCATCCTACTAATTTCCTTATGCACACATAAAGCCATGTTTATTCCATAGGCATGGCCTTATTTTAATAACTCAGATTTGCATACTCCTGCTGAGAATGGCTTATAGGTTCAGTGGAACTATTAGCTCATTACCAGCAAAACCCCTGAAGCCCCTCTTCCCACACTGCTATTCTTCAATCTAGAAACTACTGCTAATATCATTTTGTCCCTTATCACATTTCCATCAAGCTCTCAATCCCTTCATTCCCTGTACTAGGAATGTTGCTGCCAAAGCTTCATCCCCAAAGCCACTGCCCTAACTTCTCTGTGTGAATCAAGCCATATACTATCTCTGTTTTAAACTTAATCATTGTTTTGTTTTTACATTACATTCATTCACAGATCAAATCTCATACTGCCCCCCTCCATTTTAATTGTTTCTTAAATAATAGAAATCTATTTTCTCTCATTCCCACCTCCTACCCTATTAAAAACAGAGAAAAGAAAAACAAATTCCTCTCAACAAATATACATAGTCAAACAAACAAAAAATTCTGCCAATGTTTGTATACATAATGTGTGTGTTATTTAATCTCTAAATCTATCATCTCTCTGTGAGTAGGTGGAAGTTTGTTTTATCTTTGGTCTTCTGGGATCATGAATAGTAATTGTATTGATCATAATTCTTACAGCTTTCATCATTGTTTATAGCGCTATATAAATACTTTAGTTTTCACTTTTAATTACTGTAATATTATTTATTGAATAAATTACTTTGGTTCTTCTCATTTCATTCTGCATCAATTCATATAAATCTTTCCATGTCTCTTTGAAATCATCTAGTTCCTCTTTCCTTACAAGACAATAACAATATTCCATTACATCCATAAATAACAATTTATACAGTCATTCCTCAATTGATAGGAATCCCTTTAGTTTCCAGGGATTTTTTTCCATCACAAAAAGAACTTTTACAAATACTTTTGTACATATAGCACCTTTTCCTATTCCTTTGATCTTTTTTAGGGTGTAGTCCTAGAATTGGTATATCTGAGTTAAGTTGAGTAACTTTTTGTATATTATTGCAAGTTTCTTTCCAGAATGCTTTCATTCATTTTTGATTGTATTAGACTCTTTGTTATCCAATTTGGGGTTTTCTTGCAAAGATATGGAGTGATTTGCTATTTCCTTCTCCAGCTCATTTTACAGATGAGAAAACTGAGGCAAACAGGATTAAGTGACTAGCTCAGAGTCATACTAGCCCAGTAAATGCCTGAGAACAGATTTAAACTCAGGAAGAAGAATCTTCCTTACACCACCCTAGCTGACTATTTTCCATAATAGTTGTACCCATTCACACGATGTATTGTCTGACCAATCAGAAGGAAGACAAATCTAGTTATAAAAGATACTTATTGGCCCTCACTCAATCTTTGGTGAAAATAAAGACACATCGTTGATTTGTCCTTTATGAGTAGATCACAGGTCCCTGTGAATAAGTGATATTAAAATGATATTAAATGATCAAGGGGGACAGCTGGGTAGCTCAGTGGATTCAGAGCCAGACCTAGAGACAGGAGGTCCTAGGTTCAAATCTGGCCTCAGAAACTTCCCAGCTGTGTGACCTTGGGTAGGTCGCTTGACCCCCATTGCCTACCCTTACCACTCTTCCACCAAGGAGCCAATACACAGAAGTTAAGGGTTTAAAAACAAACAAACAAAAAAAAATGATCAAAATTCTGGGTGCCACAATATTTAGGGCATGTATACATTTGCAGCTTTTCTTGATATAAACTGACAGATGTTGTTCTAAATGTGATATTCCTATACTACTGTTCCACAGTTTTTTATCAAATATTGTATTTTTATCCCAGGAGCCAGAGTGCTTATGTTTCTTGAATTCTAGGCTATTATACATTTGCTTCATGTGTTTATACTTGATCTGTTTTACTTACTGATTCATCTTGCTATACTTTAATTTGTTGTTGGTCAGTCATTTTTCAGTCACATCTGACTCTTTGTGACCCCATTTGGGGTTTTCTTGGCAAAGATACTGGAATAGTTTGCCATTTCCTTCTCCAGCTCATTTTACCAATGAGGAAGTGAGGCTTCCAGGGTTGAGTGACTTACCCAGGCCTACAAAGTTGATAAGTGTCTGAGGCCAGACTTGAACTCGGGAAGATAAGCCTTCTTGACTTCAGGCTTCACACTCTATCCACTGTGCCACCTGACTGCCATTTAGTCATTACTGAATTGTTTTGATGATTGCCATGTTATAATTAAAATTAATCTTGGAGACTGAATGTTAAATTATAATTATTTATCAGTAAAAGTGAGAGAGAAAAAGAGCTGGCACTGGCCTGTTTTACAAGCCACAGCATGGAAAAGATCTGATCAGTGACTACTGGACAAAGTGAGGAGAGTCCTTACTCAGGATGGGGCCTGGCTAAAAAAGACCTCCCTCCCAATTCCCCACTGTTAGCCCCATCTTTTATATGGCCAATGATGTTACTCCTACTGGGCTTTCTGACTGAACAGTCTGGGTCACAAGCCCTGACCTCCAGGCATGTCACCAGACATGTAAGGGCTTTTCCCAGTCCCTTTCCAGAAGCCAGGGACTAGATTTCTGCCATTTTGGCAATCTGTGGCATCCTACCTTAATGCATGTGTGTCAGTAAAGAGCTACATTTTTATATTAATTTCACACAACTATTTTGTAATATAGTTTGAGATCTAGCACTGCTAGACCTCCTTTATTCTCACTTCTTTTCATTATTTTCTCTTGAGGTTCTGTTTTTTGCCTCCATATAAATTTCATTATTTGCCTAATCCTATGTTGTTGGTATGACATTGAATAAGTTAATTTAAGTAGCATTGTTGTTTTTAATATATTGACTCATCCTATCCATAAGCAATAAATATTTTTCTAATTATTTGGCTTTGCCTTTATTTATGCAAATAGTGGTTTTTAGGAGTATTTATAAAGTTGTGTATTGTGTATTGGTAAATAGACTTCCAGATATTTTATATACACTTTTTGTTATTTTAAATGGAATTTCCATTCTTTCTCTTCTTGCTGGGGTTTATCTATATTCTATAAAAATGCTGATGATCTATGTGGATTTATTTTATATCTTGTAAGTTTCAATTAAATTTTAGTTGATTCTTTAGGATTCTTTATTATACCATCATATCATCTGCAAAGATTGATGTTTGCTTCTTCTTTACCAAAATTTATTCTCTTGATTTTGCCTTCTTGTCTTATTGCTATAGTGCAAAAGGCCTGCTTTTGTAGGATGGGGTCTTGGGGGCATGGTGACGTCAGTGGATTTGAATCAGTATAGCCAGAGGTTCAGATGATATTCACAGAGGCTGTCCTAGTGCCATCTGCTGACTTCTTTATTTATACTTTTTCTTTCTTATGATTACATATAGAGTTGGCATGCATATTCTTAAGGTTACATACAGAGTTGGCAGAGAAACTCCATATTCAACATAAGTTTTTTCTTGGAGATAGTGAACAAGCCATACATTAACTTTGTTACTAACAACATCTCATTTTCTAGTAACTTCCAGTACCTTTCAAGGGTTTGTTTACCAGTCTCCTTGGCTATGGGGTGGAGAAAGCAGTCCAGTCAGTGGAATGGGACATACCAGCCTTTGAGGGCAATTTCTCCATTTATCATCAATTGTTAACTACTGGATCTGGGATCAGGGAGGGTTGAAACTTGGCCTGTTTTTGCAGGCACCTGTGTATCTAAGTTAGGGTTATAAAATCTTTAATATTAACTCACTATTTGCTGGTTTGTTATAGAGACACTGTAGGGGAATTTCTGTATTATTACATATAAAGGTGGGACTTTTCCTAGGAGTTTGTAAGGGGCTTGCTTATAAGGGTTCTAAAACTAGCCTATAGTGTTCTTCTGTATTTCCTTGGGACTTAGTGGGGATATTGATCTCTAATTAGGGAGTGTTAATAAGAAATACTCCCTCATACAGGGAGGCCTAGATGGAAATCCATACTCCTGTAAATCTTGCCTTGCAGATTTCAGGGTCCACGTGTGACCTTGTCATCAATGTGGACTTGATGGCCTTTGGCACTATAGCCAGCAATTTCTAGTTGTATATCAAGTAGTAGGGGGTAATGATGGACATTCTTGTTTGTATTCCCCTGTCCTCCACTGGAATGAGCCATACCCCTGAACCCTGAGAGCTGATGCTACTGAAGTTATTATAAGAGCTCCTTCAGATATCTCTTCTGGATCTCCCATCCACTTCCTCTCAGTACTATAGAATAATAGTATCAGATTTATCACTTGGATAAAGCATCAGCTAGAACGGATCTTGGAGGCCAATGAGACAACCCCATATTTGTATGAAGAAACTGAGGCCCAGAGAACTTATGTGACTTGCCTAGTGTCAGTTTAAGTTAACAAAGCTAGTAAATTTCTTGTTGTAGGAATTGAATTCAGACCTTGATTCTAAGTGCGGTGTTCTCATAGCATTATATAGTTAGCTGCCTATACAGTCTAGCTATCAGTACTCTCCTTTCCCTCAAGAGGCACACCTTCAGATCTCCTAAAGCTCTTGCTCAAGCTTTACACTTTTTCCTTACCAGAACTTAGCTTAATCAGTTTCTGGAAATATCATTGCTAGAGTTCCATCCACTTCTCTTGCTTCACTCTCTGTCATGAGCCTTCATTTCCACTTATGTCTTTTGCTTCTAAAGCCCCTGGAAACCTAAACAATAATTTTTGTTTTGTTCAGTTGTTTCTTTTGTGTCCAATTCTTCATGGTCCCACTTGAGTTTTTCCTTAAGAAAATATTGGAATGATGTGCCATTTCCTCCTCTTGACCATTTTACAAATGAAAGAACTAAGTTAAATGATTTATCCAGGCTCACACAGCTATTAAGTTTCTCAGGCTGGATTTGAACTCATGAAGAAGAGTCTTCCTAACTCCAGGTCTGGTGGTCCACCCACTACACCATCTAGCTACCCTGAACAATAAATTAGAGGATTATTTTTTGTTCAACAGGAAAATATATTGAACAAAATCTGTTGTATTACTTCCCTCTTTTTCCCTGTTATCAGCTGAATTCATGTATTTAGTGTCCTCTTTAGACTCAGGAAAAATTGCTACATGTTTATTGAATGAATGGATATTTAATGATTGCAAAGATTTTACACATTCTGTAGTTTAGATAGCTGGCGTTATAACATTATGAAAACCCTTCATTTCTCCCTTACGCCTTAGAATAAAAGTTCATTCTTATACAGTTACATCTGGCCTCTCAAATATATTATTAGGATGATGGGGTGGTCTCAAAATAAGTGTGATACTACAAATGTAATTGTAGCTATTTCAGAATGTCCTTTTCATCACAGATTTATCCCTTAGAAGAAAATTGACCATTCCACCTGTCTTGAACTATTGCTAAGTGATTCTACAGAATGTCAGATTCCCAAGAAAGTATAAAAAACACATATATCCAGACATCCATATGGCTGGTTGGGTAGGAAAAAAGAAGACCCACCACCACTAGGGAATGTTTTACTCTCTTGCTTTTTTTCTGATCACTTTTATTTATGATTAAGATTCTCAGGAGACTGTATCTTATTTTATAGTTATTTATTAAATAATAAAAAGAGGCCCAGAGAAAGAGAAGGAACTAGGTACTTGTGGCCAGTCTCCTTCCCTTCTGAGGGCCAGAAACTCACACCTACTCACTCCATATTCCCAGGAAAAAAGTCCTCGTTTCCTTCCTATTCTCCAATTTATGCCATTTGTGAGGTCCCTTTCCTGAACCTCTTTGGCTGGAGCTCTCTAACCTCTCTCAGAACCAGAGATAGGTCTTCTGGATGCCAGAAGTCAGGAGATGTTTAGAATGGCAACACAAAGCATACACAGTGTCCACACCCTGCTAAAACCATCTTAGCAGAGGGGCTAAACCAAGCTGAGGATAATCAACATGTCTCAAAACCACCAGTGAGTTATGGGGATATCTACCCCCAGCATGTGATGACTGGAGCACTTTAAAGCTTAGTCAGACATTAAAGACATCAAGATCATGCTTTGTATCTCAGGCCATCGCCAGTCATCCTGACTTTTGTCTTGCCTTGGATTTTGAGGACTCTGGAAGAAAAAGTGAGGCTGATGACTTTGTACAATTCTGCCTCACCTAAACGATTTATGGGCATGTCATGACATCCCTCCATGAGGTCATTGGTTCTTTTTGAAAGGAAAGACAACCACTGTGATTAGTATAGTGCCTCCTACACAGTAAATGCTTAATAAAGACCTTTTCATTCATTAATTCATTCACTTCCTGGCTGCTTCCCTGCTGGGCAGACCAACAGTAAAGTGAGATAAAGAAAATACATTCTTTAGAAAGCCAAACTATGCAGAAGTGCTTCCATTAGATCCTGGACCTTTGGTGGAATTTTCATTTGATTGAACTATCTAAAACCAAATGAATGTACAAAAGTTAGCCCATCTAATTACAGATATCAATAACTAACAATAGTACTTCCTCCTTCCTGGCAAAAAACAACCACAGATTATCATGATGGTTATATAGAGTTATTCAGCTGCCTTGCTGGGCTTTTCCCTCTGACTTTGTGCTCACCTTACTTACCACTAACATTAGCAGAGATACTGATTATTTTTCTAATAACAATGGTGATATGCTTTGATTCCAAAGAATTTACTGAGTACTTACTATGCATGTACAAACACTCTGTTAAGGACTACATATGCAAAGAAAGCAAATATACAGTACAATTCTTCAAGGAGTTTACATGCTAATGGAACATTCTCTTTTCAGACAAGGCCTTTGAGCTAGGTGGCTCAGTGGATAGAGAACCACACCTAGAGACAGGAAGCCCTGTTTTCAAACCTGTACTCAGACAGTTCCTAGTTGAGTGACCCTGGACAAGTCACTTAACCCCAGTTGCATAGCCTTTTTACCACTCTTCTGCCTTGGAACTCATACTTGGTATCAATTCAAGACATAAGGTAAGGGTTAAAAAAAAAAGACTGTACCTTTTGGTTTCTTAGCTTATATTCCTAGAACTTAGAATCTACAGTGGATCTTAGAAGCTACACTAAAAAATCCAGTAATGAGTCTCTCAGACTCAAGGTATATACCACAATAGAATAGGTCAGCATCGGTGAACTTTTTCCAAATTCAAGAGCCCAGAGGAAAAATTTGAGCTGTCTGTGAGCACCCAAATTACCAGTGAGAGATAAGGGAGGAAGTGCTTGCTTTGGGTGGCTGGACAGAGGAGTGGGGCATGCAAAGAATGTTTTCCAGTGCTGGGAAGAGGGGGAACTGAGCATCACCATTAGTGCTGGCTCTATGAAGCACTGCACCAGAAGGCTAGCTGTGAGCAGAGAGAAGGACTACAAGGCTTGCCTTATTAGAACATTGGAAAGAAAAAGGGGAGGAAGGAGTAGACAAAAGTAACTTAATACTAGGGACTCTCCTACCCTAAGCTAAGAGAAAGGAAAGTAAGTTCTAAAAAGAATGAGGTACAAACAGTTTTGCCAAACCAAACTCAATTAATGAGATAATATCTAATCTAGGCAATGAGCTAGGCCTATTAGAAGCAGAGGTCAGCCAAACAAAGGGAGGAGGAAATAAGAAAAAGAAAAGCCCAGTTTCTTGTCAATGTAAGCAGAAGATGGGGACAGATGGGGACAGACTGAAATCATTGTTCTACTTTGTAGAAGTCCTTTTTGATTGTTTTTATAACCCTCTGCCCTGCAATGTTTCACTGTAATGCTTAGTGATAGATTCTTTTAAAATACATAAATAAGGTTCAAATCTGGCCTCAGACACTTCCCAGCTGTGTGACCCTGGGCAAGTCACTTGACCCCCCATTGCCCACCCTTACCACTCTTCCACCAAGAAACCAATACACAGAAGTTAAGGGTTTAAAAAAAAGTAAATAAAATACATAAATCAGTAAAGGGAATAAATAGTGATGGATAGATATCTATCAATCACTCAGTCTGTCTATCTTTCTATCTGTTATTCAGTAGTTTGAGTCATATTTGACTCTGCATGTCTCTAATGAGGGTTTTCTTGGTAGATTGTAGAATGTTTTGCCATTTCCTTCTCCAGCTTATTTTACACATGAGGAAACTGAAGCAAACATGGTTAAATGATTTTCGCAGGGCCACCTAGCTAGTAAGTGTCTGAGGCCATATTTGAATTGAGGAAGATAAGTCTTTCTGACTCCAGGACCAGTACTTAATTCATTATGCCATCTGGCTGCCCCATATGTATGGAATAAGCATTTATATAATGCCTACTATGTGCTAGGCATTGAGCTAGTGATGTTGCAGCTAGAAGCTAGTAAGACAATGGGAGAGTAAGAGGAGAGTTCAGAGCATACCAATTCATGGGGCTTAATGGGGAAAGAGACACCATAGTATATTGAGGGCTTAACTTGGAGTCAGGAAGTCCTGGATTCAAAGCTGTGTGATTCTGATCAAGTCACTTAACCTCTCTATGACTGTTATTCATCTATATATAGAGGATGGGATTCAGTGGCTCTTAAGAACCTGTAGGAGAACCAGTAGCCTTACCCTTACCCTCCATGGTGTTTCTTTTCATTTTTCCTTAAAAAATATTAATTGAAATATTACTCAAGTCTTCATTGGGCCAGGGAACTAAGAAGAGAAACAGTTGATATCTTTTCTTATTTTTTTTGACTACAAAGTAAGACTAAGAATTGTAGTAGCTTTTAGATGCTTGTTTGATAGATCAGGATCAGGGGGTTGTCAATGCTCGACCTTGTTGAATTTACTTCTCCTGCTATAGCTAAGTCAGTCTCCTTTAGTTAACCATTGATTGATCTTTAAGAGTCTCAATGTGTCCAGACATGAACCTAAACTACCAAGGGATTGGAATGAAACTAACCCTGCCCAGGATAATTCTCTTCCACTCTAAATCTATGATTCAGTGATAAGGAAAGTAAGATCATGGCAGGGGAGCACTGGAACCAGCTCAAAAGAGTTCATGAGAAATGATTGTTAAATTTCCAGTGGAAGAATTTTTACCTCAGAAACTATCAAAAACTAAAAAATCAAGACATGATTGTTTCTATTGATTTAATAGACATGATAGTGACAGGAAAAATGTTAGTGCTGATTACATTTTTTAAATTAATTTATTAAAATTAATTAATTTGTTTGTTATGCCAAAGTTCCCAGGAAGGAAGAGGGGGAGATACTTATGAAACTTGGGTGAAATGCACAAACTAATATATTAATATTAAATTATGCGTAATATTTGGTATATTAAGTTCACATAATATACAAACATACTTGTAATATATTAATATATGAAACTATGTCATATTTGTTTTTATTTATCAGTTCTTTTCTGGAGGTAGACATACATGTCATTCTTCAAACAATATTTCTGTTGCTGTATATAATGTTTTCTTGATTCTGCTCATTTTGCTCTTCAAAATTTCATGTAGGTCTTTCTATGATTTAAAAAAATGTTTTTAACCTGCTCATAATTTCTTAATGTGGTAGTATTCCATCATGATCATATGCCATATATTGTTTTTAGTCATTCCCCAACAGATGAATATCCCCCAATTTCCTGTTCTTGGTCATCTCAAAGAGAGCTAGAGAGCTACTGTAAATATCTTAGAAATATGAGATATTAAACATATTTAGAACACTAATTTTTCTCTGATCACCATACAAAACAAACCTAATAATGTTATTGCTACAGATTAATTTTTAAATTGTTAAGGAACCTGTTTTGTTTGATTTTTCAGAGAGGCAGGGGTCAAACATTTACCAGCATACCACTATCCAGCTCTAATATCTTGTGATATAGTCACAGAATTTTCTGTATAGTTTTCATTGATTGACTTTTTTTTTTGTTTGTTTGTTTGTTTTTGCTATAAGAACACTTTCTGGACTCCTCTTCCCAATAACACCCAACCTATGCAATTATTATCAATGTAGCCAGCTATGCAGTGATTTTGCTATCTAAATAATTTTTTTTGAGTTGAGTAGTTATTGCTTCTAGCTTGGTGAAAATACAGCTCTATAACTAGGACTCTTAAAAACGTGAATGTGTCTATTTTGTGTTATTGACTTTTATTTAAGCAAAGAACATTTTTAGCATTAGAACAGCCAAACCATTAATATTTGCTAAACATCTGTTGTAATGTTTGTGATTAGATTTTTTCAATAACTTTTATCACCATGTACACTGATACCATATTTGCCAATCTATTCATTAGTAACATAAAGATTCAACTGGTACATTTTTATCCATTTCTATAACAGTGAAACATATTTTGTTCAGTTATATTAATCATGTTTAACTCTTCAAAAACACATTTGGAGCTTTTTGTTTTTTTAATTGTATTTAATTAATTAATTTAGAATATTTTTCTATGTTTGCATGACCCATGTTCTTTCTCTCCTCTTCCCTTCCCCCTCTTGGGCAATTCATCTGGGTTTTATATGTATCATTGATCAAGACCTACTTCTATATTATTAATATTTCCAATAGAATGATCATTTAAAGTCAACATCCCCAATCATATCCCTATCTAGCCATATGATCGATCATATATTTTTATTCTGTCTTTCTGTTCCTATATTTCTTTCTCTGGATATTGTAAGGAATAAAATTTAGGTATTATAGATATATATTAAAATATGTGGCTGCCAGGAATCAACAATTTAGGTTGATTCCGTAATTAAATCAGACCCAAGTCAGCATCGGGTTGAAGAGTTTATTTACAATCGGTAGGTAAAAGTAGGAATAAAGAGAAAAGTAGAGGCTAGTCCAGCCTGGACTGAGAGAGAAGAAGGTTATAAAGCTTAATAATGAAGCTGTAAGCCACAGGGCCCAACAGCCAGATAGGCAGAGTTTAGAATTGGCCCAGCTAGGCCAAGGAAGTCAGCCTAACTTACCCA